>NC_081342.1:60512745-60615184 GCF_029784015.1 Lycium ferocissimum
AACCTATTCCTTTATCAAGTGTGATATATGTTCATTTTTTCAATAACCAAGCCACAGCTTGCCGTGGCAGCTCGATCACATAATGTGAAGTCGACTCGAGGTGACAATACATTTTGTTCTTTTTAAGGGTAAAGCAATGATGACTAATGATCGAACACAACAAATAATTCTAATAACAGCCACATGGGGGGAGGGCAGTAGACAATACATAGCAACCACTAGCATAACTCCAAGTGCGACGATGTTTTCTTTAAGAATGACAACATGTACCAAACATGGTGGCCATTTCGGTACTCCTGGTATGGCAAGCCTATTGAATGTAGTATCTATTCTTTTTATAGAACAAAACGACGGTGACTAATTCCCCCTCAAAGTGTAGCATTTGTTTTATCAAAGTAGCAATATTCCATAGCAAACAACAAAGAGCCACGAGGAGCTCGCATGATAGACTAAGTTTGAACCTTTCAAAAATGCGCAAGTTATTATGTTGAAATGGTAATTTAAAATGCGACAGAATCTTCGGAGTTCGACAAATCTGTGATGGCAGCCAAGGCAAAAGCAATGCAAGTGACAATCTTATCCCAGGCGAGTGTCAACAATAGAGGTTGCCATTGACCTTTTCTCGACGGGAATCGACGAATAATCTTTCACGGAATCGATTACAAATGACAGACGATTTCCAAAAATTATACTTAAGTAAGAACGTCCTCAAAATTGAGTGTTCTCAATCTTAGGGTTATAAAAACCCATCTAATGGTGTAAGAATCAGGATTTTTGGTCCCAAAGCCATTGTTGCTTCTCCTAAATGACACTAATAATATTATAGTTATACCAACAGCCTACTCAATCAGTTGAAACAAAATAACACCAAGCCAGTCATAAATTGAACTTAATAATTTCTAATCATACTAAAATTAAGCCCCTAACTGGCAAACTAAATGTAACACATCAACCTTTATATACTAAACTAAACACATAGCAAGCCTTATAATTAGCTCATAGAGAAGTATTTAATACTAAAAAAAAGGATAACGATTACCTTTCCCAGGTGCAGTGAATTGGGTATCGATGTCTCGAATCTGTGCTCGAACACGACGATCTCAAATTCGAAAAAAGTCTTTCGAATTAAAACTCGACAGAAAACAGAACAGTATACTTTGTTTGAAAAAGAGAAATTCCGTTTGTCTCCAGAATTTCCAATGTAAGTAAGGGTTCGGACCAGATTAAAAGAAAACTCAAGACTTTTGATAGCAGATACTCGTCTCTCCCAATCCGTCTCCTCTTTTTTTTTTTCTTTTTTTTCTTGGCCGAAGGCTTAGAGATGCATTTATAGGTGTAAAAACTAAAGCCTAGGGTTTCGATTTGGGCGGGATTTTAAAATCTACCATTCGAAATTGGGTCAAAACCAATTCAAAATTTGAACGTTTGAGACTTTGTAAGGATTCGCCGATCAGAAATCGAAAGGAAGCGGATGATCACGTGATTCGGCTTTGGTATTTCCGAAGATGGTTCGACCAAGCTGGTCTTTGAAGATTCTGTGTGATTCGAAACCAAAAAATGGAAAATCTATTACGGTGATGACCAAATATATGACCATAAGCAAAGATGGAGACAAATTTTGTATGGAAATGGTTAGACAAACTGCTTGGGGCTAAAGATGATTAGGTTTTTTTGCTAGAAATGGGGAAGAGGAGAAGGACGCAGTGAAGAAGACGACAACCGTGGCTGCGTGAATTTCTTTCATTAGGTTTTAGTGTTATAAGAATAGTGGGCCGGGTCAGGTAAATTGTGGATAATGGGCTTGATCACTTGGGCTATTAAATTTAGTATATGGGCTGCTCCGTTTGGACCATTTATTTGGCTGAAATTCCTCTTCCATATTAATTATCTTGGGCTTCTAATTCAATAACTAGTACAATATATACATATGAAGACAATTAGTAATTAATATGTGGAAAGTAAAGGATTTAATAAAGTAAAATTAATTTAACGAGTACAAAATCCGAAAATAAAGTGATGACGAACCCCTCTGAAATTTGCGATAAAGTAATACTAGTAAAAATAGTGAAAATGAAGGTAGTGGTATTAATAGTAGTAGAAATAAAAATAGCAGTGAAAATAAAATATTTAGCTCGTTAGTAAATTTAAAAGCCCAAGGAAATAAATTGGAATAAAGGAGGGACAAAATTGGGTGTCAACAAGCTTAACTTGTAAGAAGTTCAAGGGAACACAATTTGAGATGAACGGCAGGATAGGGAAACTTAAATCTCAGAAAAGGATGGAACATAAATCGAGGATACAACTTTATAACTTGCAGGTATGACAATGAATGATAGAAAAGTCGGTGTAATGAGTCAGGATTTGATAAGACAGGAATATGACTCAATGCACAACCAATAAGAGATGGGTAATGCTCGAAGGTAAGTAATGGATGGTAATAGTGGGATACCGCAACAAGGAAGTACAAATAGCAGTATGGAATCGATACTAAGAAAGATAAATATCCTATTACACACGAACATAAGCGAGCGAGAGCGCTACGAGAACGATGTAACCAGTAGCCAGTTCAAAGGAATTGATTGGCAATAGAAGGAACATTTTTAAGGGAATTGTAGGGCACAAGAATGATAATTAACTTAAGAAATTAGCGAAGAAAGAATAGAACGAGGTAGCTAGTAAAAGAAAGACAAGATAGATAAACTACAAAGGCGGAAGCGACAATGTCAAGTAAAGGATATAGAACGATCCTATCATTGTAGAGACAGAAGTGAGAAGAATGTGGAAGCATATAGAGCACAAAAGTGACAACTCTAAGTTGACAAAGTATAAAAATTTGGGAAGGGCTACTAGCATCAAATGATGATTTAATAAACAATGGGATAATATGGTATCTCCAGTAAAGCATTCAAACCAACGGATCATATTACACGAAGGACAAACCAAAAGGAAAATTCTAGAGACGTAGCACAAGGTGAAGGCAATGGTAACTTGGAAATATAAAAAAAAAAAAAGTTTCAAGGCTCGTGATAAGGATAAAGAAAGAGTGATGAAATGGACTTTTAAATACTCAAAAGTACATTCTTCGACTTATGGCTTCCAGGTGTTAAAAGGTTCAGCTATGAAAGAAAAAGGAAAAAATAAGTACCGTTTGGTGTCTCGTTTGCAGCTCCAGAATAAGATAAGAAGGCGTGTGATATTAGCAAATTCAATGCAAGGTGTGAGTAGAAATAAGTCGAAGAAATGATAAGAGTACGTGTGAAAGGAAAATGAGAAGAGAAGCAATAAAGATATGTCAAGTTAAGGAGAACAATGGTACGATTAGACATGACCTGTTGAGAGGAAGGTATGTGCAGGGCACTATTCAATAAGAGAACGCTTGAGGAAGTATTGAGAATGCAAGACTAGTTTAACATTCGAGGATGAATGTTCCTAAGAGGGGAAGGATGTTACACCCCATACTTTTGTACGTAAAGTTTCGTCGTGAGTTAGTTGACGAAAACTTAAAAGGCGAGGTTGTCGTCAAGGTCATAAGGAATTATACATGATCATTCTTCATACATGAGAGCTTGGTATCATGCTTATTAAGTATTGGGAAGATTGGATGTTAAGAGAATCGAAGAAATTAAGTTTGTTGAAACTTTGGGAAAATTTGGCGAGATTCGGACGAAATTTTGGGTCAACTTTAGAGAGGCATATCTCCTAGAATATGAGAAGTTACGAAACCCATAACCTATTCATTCATAAGTTCACGAGTCTACTTTACAATGCAATTGGCAGAGCTGCATTTGCACATCGACGTGAGAGTTATGAACCGTCGAAGATCGACGGTCCGTCTGTTACACCTCGAAATTGCGGGTTATCGTGAGGCAATTAGAATAATGCAAGTTAAGGTGTACTTGAAGTCCCTACAAGTAATAAAGGATACTTAATAATTCTAATTAAGATTCCAAAGACATTTGAGGCAAAAGGGGACAAGTTCATCGAAGAAAGTTAAGGTAGAGTCTTGTTTGGGAAAATTTCACATCAGTGAGTTAAGAATTGTTTAGCATCACCTTGAGGAAGATATATAGAGCCCCTTGGATGGTTAATGAATTTTTATACAAGTTTCAAGAAGGTTTCTTAAGGATTGGAAGTCAAACGAATCAAAGAAAGCACGATTTCACGAAACCGAGCAAAATAGGGCAGTGTGCACCCACACACTGAGTGTGCTGAGCCGCACACTGTGCGCCAACTCACCAAAATTGGAGAGCTCACTTCCTAGCACCTCCCCTAAGTGGAGGGGAGAGTGTGCGACCGCGCACTTAGTGTGCAAGGTCGCATACTCTCCGCCAACCTGATCGGGGGGGGGGGGGGGGCGAAAATTCCACCTTTTTAAATCCCAAAGGACCCTAAGTTCATTTCTAACTCCTCCCATTTATTTCTCCACCTCTCCAGACATTTCCAAGGAGTTCTTTAAGGTTCCATACAACTCTACATCTTTCCGTAACCATCTAAAGAGGGAATCATCATTTACACCCCAAGGTAATCCAAGAAAAGTGATTGTTCCTGACTCTTTGCAAAGTTGGAGTGAACTTGATCTTGAAGGGGGATTGAGCTGGGCGATATTCCTTGAATATAAGGTGTGTTTTTCATCTTATTTATATGTTTGGATGGATGTAAAGGTTTAGTAATCCCCTAGAAAGGAAAAGAATTAAAGTGGAGAAGCCATGGATGTTGTAGTGAGGAAGATGACTATGGTGCAACTTAAAAAGGGGATTTTGATGGGAGTTGATGTTAAATCGAATATAATTACTTGAATATGATATTATGGCCATTGATAGTATGCTTTGGGAGTTGTTTTATGATATGGTGAAAGTTAGATAAATAAGGGAAATGCTGCCCAAATTCCGTTAGCCCTTTAGTTGCTATAAATTGAGCTTAAGCGTATTTTCTATGATCTAACCTTAGTACGAACTCTCTTGTATGTAAAATTGTGATCTTGGAAGGAAAGCGTTTAGTCGATAAAGTTAAAGAGACGTAAAGGTATGTAAGGCTAGTCCCCTTCTTTCAAAGGCATGACTTCTATATTATGATTTCTTTTCTATACTTCCATGACCTTCTTACATTCCAAAGTTGAAAGTCTAAGATTATTAAGAGTTTCTTATGAGCCATAAATAAGACATGTCCTATGATGATGATGATGCTATTATGAATTGATAATCTTATTTCATGATCTCATTGATGTTGTTTCTTGTTATTGTCTCGCCTCATGATATTGGTTCCTTCAAGGTGAGACATAGCGATGATGATTATTCCATAATGTAATCGGAGGTTCCCGACCTTACGTCACTCCGATAAAGTTATAGCTTTTACTTGAGCTCTCATGCATACTTCATATTTTGTATATGTATGATTACACCGGGCCTATATGGCCGGGCAGTCACCACTACGACAGGCGTAATGGGCAGCTATGATGATGATTACACCATGTTTATATGGCATGTACAGACACCACTAGTGGGCGGCTTGAGATGTTACCCCGGACGCGGGCTAATGATGATCACACCGTACCTATATGGTCGGGCAGTTTATATATATGTATGCATGATATGATGTTTTCTCTTGTTAGCATGTATGATTCCGCCTTAAGATGCACTCAGTTACAGGTTATCTTTTCATCTTATGCTCTCTTATTTCTTGATTATGTTATTGCACATGCCTTACATACTCAGTACATTGTTCGTACTAACGTCCTTTTCTTTTATGGACGCTGTGTTCATGCCCATAGGTAGGCAGGGAGATGGACCAGATTCCTAGGAGCTTCCTCAGCGGAGACACAGGAGCACTCCACTACTCCAGAGTTGCCACTCATTGGTATATTCTTTTGTGTACATATTGGGGCATGGCGGGGTCTTGTCCCGTCCTTATGATCACTGTGTTCCAGTTAGAGGCTCGTATATATATATATATATATATATATATATATATATATATATATATATATATATATATATATATATATATGTGTGTGTGTGTGTGTGTGTGTGTGTGTGTGTGTGTGTGTGTGTGTGTGTGTGTGTGGGTTATAGATATCTCGTACTCTTTCGGTGTATATCATGTATCTCATTTTGTAGCCTTATGGACCTATGTATATATAGCATGTTTTGAGAGATATTTGGAGATTGTTTCATGATAAGTCTTGTGTTGAGGATGATGTATGTTCAGGATGGGCGTGATAGCTAGCGTGGTTAGTGGTACTCGGTAGTCAGCTGCGGGTACCCGTCATGGCCCACTAGTTGGGTCGTGACAAAAGTGGTATCAGAGCGGTTCCGTCCTAGGGTATGTCTACGAGCCTTGTCCAGTAGAGTCTTGTTTATGGGTGTGAAACGCACCACACTTATAAACAAGAGGTTGCCGGGCATTTAGGAAATGATGACCGTCCTTCTTCTTCAAAGATCATGCGATAGAGCTATAATGTAAGATTCCTCTTTCACTCTAATTGTGTGCTATGATTTCAGCTATGCCGGTGAAGAAGAAAGTAACAGCTGCCCAGAACGGCAAGACTGTGACAGGAAGGCGGAATGAACAGGAGCTCCCGGTAAATATAGAAGAGGGTGAGTCCCATAATGAGGCTCCATCTCATACCTCTCACACTCCGCCTATTTTAGAGGAGTAGGAAGGGGCCTCAGCTCCAGCTCCAGTGCCTCCAGTCCCTCCACCGGTTGCTTCAGGTCAGCAGGTGATCGAGGCTATTCAGTTATTGACCCAGCTAGTTGCTGTTCAAGCTTAGCGGCAGAGTATGGGTCCAGGCGACAGAGCGGCTAGTGCCAGAGCCCGTGATTTTATGAGTTTGAATCCTCCTGAATTTTTCGGGTCTAAGCCGGATGAAGACCTGCAGGGCTTTATAGACGAGATGTTGAGGACGCTGAGAATAATACATGCTTCAGATACTGAGTCAGTAGAGTTGGCATCCTATAGATTGCGGGATGTAGCCGTTCTATGGTATAATAATTGAATATCTTTGACGAAGGAAAATGCACCTCCCCCCGTCTGCCAGGAGTTTGTAGATGCTTTTATTCGCCACTATTTGCTACCCGAGGTTCAAAGGGCCCGAGGGCGACAGGTTTTTGAATCTAAAGCAAGGAAATATGAGTGCTCGGGAGTATAGTCTTCGCTTCAATTCATTGGCCTGGTATGCTCTGGCCATGATAGCCGATATGGGAGACCGAGTACATCGATTTGTAAGTGGCTTAGGGCCACATTTGATCAAAGATTGTTTGACAACTTCACTCCAGGAGGGGATGGACATTTCACGTATTCAGGCCTACGCCCAGAATTTAGAAGAGCAGCAGCAGCCACAAAGGGGCGAGTGCGATATTGATAGAGAGCATAGTAAGAGGGCCAGATCCGCCGGTGCTAGTAGTGAGTATAGAGGGGGCCAGAGGCAACAGTATTCCAGATATTCGGGCCAGTCCGCGACTAGTGCACCTCCTCGATTTGCGGGCAGAAAATTTGATCGCCCCATTTATTCAAGACAGGGTTAGAGGGTTCCCAGTTTGGAGGTGATCCCAGTCAGAGGAGACCACCATTACCGCGATGCAACCAGTGCGGTAGATTACATTCGGGTCAGTGTCGCCGAGATTCAGATGCTTGTTACGCTTGTTGTCAGACTAGGCATATGATGCAAGATTGTCCATTGATGAGTGGTAGAGTTAGGGCCCAACCTACAGGATCAGTAGCAGGCTCTTCTTCATCCGTGCTTCCTGTAGGGCAGACTCCCTAGACTTCAGTAGGCGGTGGCAGCGGCCGAGGGGGAGCATCTAGTTCGAGTGGCCTTCAGCAGCCCCGTATATATGCATTAGCTAGGCGACAGGATCTTGAGTCTTCCCCTGACGTCGTTACAGGTATATTAACTGTATCCTCTTATGATGTTTATGCATTGATTGATCCGGATTCTACATTGTCATATATCACCCCTTATATTGCAGGTCGTATTGGGGTGAAACCCGAGCCGATCAAACCTTTTGAGGTGTCCCGAGCCGATCAAACCTTTTGAGGTGTCTACTCTTGTTGGTGACCCGGTAATAGCGAGACGGGTATATAGGGATTGTCTGGTTGTGGTTTGTGATCGTCAGACTACAACTGATTTGATTGGGCTGGAAATGTTAGATTTCGATATTATTATGGGTATGGATTGGTTAGTTTCTTGTTACGCTAATATGGATTGTAGAACCAAGATGGTTCGATTCCAATTCCTAGGAGAACCAGTACTTGAATGGAAGGGCAACACAGCATCTCCAAGAGGTAGGTTTATTTCCTATCTCAAGGCGAGGAAGATGATCGCTAAGGGCTATATTTATCATTTGGTCCGGGTTTATGACACCGAAGCAAAGCCGCCAACTCTTCAATCTGTCCCTGTAGTAAATGAGTTTCCGGACGTATTTCCAGATGAACTTCCAGGTCTTCCACCGGAACGGGAGATTGACTTTACTATTGATGTGCTGCCAGACACGAAACCCATATCTATTCCTCCTTATCGAATGACTCCTGCAGAATTGAAAGAGCTAAAGGCACAACTGAAGGATTTTCTCGAGAAGGGGTTTATTAGGCCCAGTTCATCACCATGGAGAGCGGCTGTCTTATTTGTAAGAAAGAAAGATGGCTCCCTACGAATGTGCATTGACTATAGACAGTTGAACAATGTGACAATCAAGAATAAATATCCACTTCCGAGAATTGATGATTTATTTGATCAATTACAAGGTGCTAAGTGGTTTTCCAAGATTGATTTGAGATTGGGATATCACCAAGTGAGAGTCAAGGAAAAGGATATCTCAGTTGATGGTATTCGAGTAGATACTCAGAAGATCGAGGCGGTGAAGACTTGGCCAAGGCCGACAACACCTACAGAGGTCCGTAGTTTTTTGGGATTAACAGGTTATTACAGAAGATTTGTGGAAGGATTTTCTTTTATTTCTGCACCATTGACGAAGCTAACTCAGAAATCAGTAAAATTTCAATGGACCGATGCTTGTGAGCGCAGCTTTCAGGAATTGAAAGATAAATTGACTTCTGCCCCAGTCCTGACACTTCCAGAAGGATCGAAAGGTTATGTTGTTTATTGCGATACCTTCGGTGTTGGGTTAGGCTGTGTGTTGATGTAGCACGGAAAGGTTATAGCCTATGCCTCTAGACAGTTGAGGAAACACGAGAAGAATTACCCGACCCATGATCTTGAATTAGCTGCGGTTATTCATGCACTAAAGATATGGAGACATTATTTGTATGGTGTACATGTCGATATTTATACAGATCATAAGAGTCTCCAGTAACTTTTCAAGCAAACGGAGTTGAATCTTAGCAGAGGCGATGGTTAGAGCTATTGAAAAACTAAGATGTGAGTATTCTATATCATCCCGGAAAAGCAAATGTGGTGACCGATGCTCTCAGCCGTAAATCTATGGGCAGTCTATGTGATGCTCAGCCGGAAAAGAAAGAACTAATCCGTGAACTCCACCAATTAGCTAGCCTAGGAGTTCGTTTAATCGATTTAGGCAATGTAGGAGTTGATATTCACAATCCAGCTGTTTCATCCTTAGATATGAAAGTGAAAAAGCATCAATATGAAGATCCCAAGTTGAATTATTACAAAGATTCACTTCCCCAGAAGGAAAAGTCGCCCTTTGAGATTTCTGCAGATGGGATTCCCAGGTATCGAAGCAGGTTATGTGTCCCAGATGTTGCAAAATTACGTCGACAGATTCTGGAAGAAGCCCATTACTCCCGTTATTCCGTTCATCCA
Source organism: Lycium ferocissimum (assembly GCF_029784015.1). Classification (NCBI taxonomy): domain Eukaryota; kingdom Viridiplantae; phylum Streptophyta; class Magnoliopsida; order Solanales; family Solanaceae; genus Lycium; species Lycium ferocissimum. The sequence continues at coordinate 60,522,527 of NC_081342.1, forward strand.
GGAGCGACGAAAATGTATCATGATCTTAAGTCAATGTATTGGTGGGATGGAATGAAGAAGGATACAGCAGAGCTTGTAGCTCAGTGCCCAAACTGTCAACAAGTAAAAATTGAGCATTAAAAGCCAGGAGGATTGTTGCAAACTATGGAAATTCCAACTTGGAAGTGGGAAGTGATCAATATGGATTTTGTTGTAGGCTGGCCTCATTCTCGGCGTAAGTATGACTCCATATGGGTGATTGTTGACAAACTCACGAAGTCAGCTCATTTTCTACCAGTCAGGACTACATATTCAACAAAAAACTATGCGAAGCTGTACCTTAAGGAAATAGTGCAACTTCATAGTGTCCCAGTGTCCATTATTACCAATAGAGGGGCGCAATTTACAGCTAAATTCTAGAAATCCTTTCAAGAAGGTTTGGGAACTCAAGTGAGACTCAGCACAGCATTCCATTCACAGACTGATGGACAAGCTGAATGCACTATTCAGACCTTGGAAGATCTGCTGCGGGCATGTGTATTGGATTTCGGAGGCAATTGGGATGATTATTTGCCACTTATTGAATTTGCCTATAACAACAATTATCATTCCAGCATACAGATGGCTCCGTATGAAGCTCTGTATAGAAGGAAGTGTAGATCGCCAATTAGATGGTTTAAAGTCGGAGAGACATAACTAATAGGTCCAGAATTGATTCAGCAGGCTGTGGAAAAGATCAAGCTTATCAGAGACCGATTATTGACAGCCCAAAGTCGCCAGAAATCTTATGCGGACAATCATCGGCGAAGCCTAGAATTCCAAGTTAATGATTGGGTATTCCTGAAAGTGTCGCCGATGAAAGGTGTAATGAGATTCGGCAAGAAGGGCAAGCTTAGTCCCCGTATATTGGGCCTTATAAGATTGTGCACAAGGTGGGCCAAGTGGCTTATGAACTAGATTTACCTTGGAAACTTGAATCAGTCTATCCAGTTTTTCATGTGTCAATGCTCCGTAAATGTGTTGGAGATCCTTCTAGAATCGTGCCTGTAGATGATGTCCAAGTTACCGATAAGTTGGCTTATGAAGAGGTGCCCATTGCTATATTAGACAAAAAAGTACGGAAACTCAGAAATAAAGAGGTAGCCTCAGTTAAAGTCTTATGGAGAAACAACAACAGGGAAGAAATGACTTGGGAGGCAGAAGAAAATATGAAGTCCAGATATTCGTAGTTATTTCCACCCCGGGAAGAGATTCAAGATGAGACATCATTGTCTTAAGGTACGTAATGCTTTCTTTTTATGTTTTCGATCGTGAGTGGTCATGTTTTCTTGCTGTTATTGTTGTAGCCCTATGAGGCGATGTCATTGTAGGTTGTTGTGACAGGATGGTAGTGCCACATTACAGGGGAAACTCAGGCAAAATTTATGTAAATCCCCGAGAACTTAACATTCGAGGACGAATGTTCTTAAGGGGGGAAGAATGTTACACCTCGGAACTGCGGGTTGTCGTGAGGCGATTAGACTAATGCAAGTTAAGGTGTACTTGAAGTCCCTACAAGTAAGAAAGGATACTTAATAATTCTAATTAAGATTCCAAAGACATTTGAGGCAAAAGGGGACAAATTCGTCGAAGAAAGTTAAGGTAGAGTCTTGTTTGGGAGAATTTCATATCATTGAGTTAATCATTGCTTAGCATCACCTTGAGGAAGATATATAAAGCCCCTTGGATGGTTAATGAAGTTTTATACAAGTGCCAAGAAGGTTTCTTAAGGATTGGAGGTCAAACGAATCAAAGAAAGCACGATTTCGCGAAACCGGGCAAAATAGGGCAGTGTGCGCCAACTCTCCAAAATTGGAGAGCTCACTGCCCATCACCTCCCCTAAGTGGAGGGGATAGTGTGAAACCGCACACTCAGTGTGCAAGGTCACATACTCTCCGCCAACCTGATCGGGAGGGGGGGCGAAAATGCCACCTTTTTAAATCCCAAACGAACCTAAGTTCATTTCTAACTCCTCCCATTTATTTCTCCACCTCTATAGACATTTCCAAGGAGTTCTTGAAGGTTCCATACCACTCTACACCTTTCCGTAACCATCTAAAGAGGGAATCATCATTTACACCCCAAGGTAATCCAAGAAAAGTGATTATTCTTAATTCCTTGCAAAGTTGGAGTGAACTTGATCTTGAAGGGGGATTGAGCTAGGCGAGATTCCTTGAATATAAGGTATGTTTTTCATCTTATTTATATGGTTGGATGGATGTAAAAGTTTAGTGATCCCCTAGAAAGGAAAAGAATTAAAGTGGAAAAGCCATGGATGTTGTAGTGAGGAAGATGATTATGGTGCAACTTAAAAAGGGGATTTTGATGGGAGTTGATGTTAAATCGAATATAATTACTTGAATATGATATTATGGATGTTGATAGTATGCTTTGGGAGTTGTTTTATAATATGGTGAAAGTTAAAGAAATAGGGGAAATGCTGCCCAAATTCCGTTAGCCTTTTAGTTACTCTAAATTGAACTTAAGTGTATTTTCTATGATCTAACCTTAGTACGAACTCTCTTGTATGTAGAAATGTGATCTTGGATGGAAAGCGTTTAGTCGATAAAGTTAAAGAGACGTAAAGGTATGTAAGGCTAGTCCCCTTCTTTCAAAGGCATGACTTCTATATTATGATTTCTTTTCTATATTTCCATGACCTTCTTACATTCCAAAGTTGAGAGTCTAAGATTATTAAGAGTTTCTTATGAGCCAGAAATAAGACATGTCCTATGACGATGATGATGCTATTATGAATTGATAATCTTATTTCATGATCTCATTGATGTTGTTTCTTGTTGTTGTCTCGCCTCATGATATTGGTTCCTTCAAGGTGAGACATAGCGATGATGATTATTCCATAATGTAATCGGAGGTTCCCAACCTTACGTCACTCCGATAAAGTTATAGCTTTTACTTGAGCTCTCATGCATGCTTCATATTATGTATATGTATGACTAACCGCGCCTGTATGGCCGGGCAGTCACCACTACGACAGGCGTAGTGGGCTGCTATGATGATGATTACACCATGTCTATATGGCATGGACTAGTGGGTAGCTTGAGATGTTGCCCCGGACACGGGCTAATGATGATCACACCGTACCTATATGGTCGGGAAGTTTATATATATGTATGCATAATATGATGTTTTCTCTTGTTAGCATGCATGATTCCGCCTTAAGAGGCACTCAGTTACAGGTTATCTCTTCATTTTATGCTCTCTTATTTCTTTATCATATTATTACATGCCTTACATACTCGGTACATTATTCGTACGACGTCCTTTTCTTTTATGGACGCCGTGTTCATGCCCATAGGTAAGCAGGGAGACGGAGCAGATTCCTAGGAGCTTCCTCAGCGGAGACACATGAGCACTCCACTACTCCAGAGTTTCCACTTATTGGTATGTTCTTTTGTGTACATATTGGGGCATGACGGGGTATTGTCCCGTCCTTATGATTATAGTGCTCTAGTTAGAGGCTCGTATATATATATATATATATATATATATATATATATGGGTAGTAGATATCTCATGCTCTTTCTCATGTATATCATGTATATCATTTTGTAGCCTTATAGGCCTATGTATATAAGCATGTTTTTGGAGATATTTGGAGATTGTTTCTTGATAAGTCTTGTGTTGAGGATGATGTATGTTCGGGATGGGCATCATAGCTAGCATGGTTAGTGGTGCTCAGTAGTCAGCTCTGGGTACCCGTCATGGCCCACTAGTTAGATCGTGACACCGTCGATGCGTCAACAGTGAGGCGGTGGAGAATTTTCTGGAATGTTATATATTGATCCATTTCATTTTATCCTTCATTATTTCACACACCAACAGACCCTAAATGTCCTAATACTCCTCTCAACCCTTTTCCTAATTCCCTCCATCATCCAAGTAAGATTTGAGCCCATAAAACTCGAGACTAGTTAGCACATCATAGTAGCTAGCGTTTCTATTGTGTTGGTGGTCTTGTGACCTTAAAGCAAAGTGTTGTGGTTGAGGTTTTGGACCATATAAGGTATTTTTTTCCATCTAAGCTTTGATATTAAATGGTTCTTGAAGGATTTTAATAGTTTTTAATTAAGGATATTGTGACGTAAAGATTACATGTTGGCATGTCGGTGTTGTTGGCTTGGGGTCTGATTTGAAGGAAGTTTTGGGGTTGATTTACTTATGCTTTGACTTGTAGTTCTTGATTATGTTGTTGTTGATGTTGGTATTGATGTTTAGGCTTGATTTGGAATTAGTTTGGAATGGAAATTATAGGGGAAATGCTGCCCGAATTCCGTTAACTTAAGAACTAGTTTAAACTTGGATAATGAGTTTGCCCTTAACCTAATTATGTGGTAAATGGTCTTGAATGTAGATTTGTGAACTCATGAAGGTAGGCGTTAAGTGAGTAAGGAGACGCAAAGGTATGTTAAAGCTGTCCCTTCTTTCATTTTGGCATGATCCTTATAATATGAATGAACGAACGACTGAACGAGCTTCCATATTACTATACTCTTAGAAGCATTAGGAGTACTTTAGTCTTTGATGATTCTACACCCTTTTATGATTGTTCCTTCTGTTCTTGGGTCCTGAGATTTCGTATATTGATGATGTTAGCTCAAAAGATGTCTATCGGAGGTAGTACGACCTTATGTCACTCCAAGAGTTCTAGTTACTCATTATACTTATGCATTGCATTCATTATACATATGCATATTGACCCATGACCAGAAGGCATTATATATGCGTATATTATATGTATATGGGTTATGGGAAAAGGGATAGGCGTTATATACACATTACCACCTGATTAGCTAGTGCACAGTGATGATGATGATGATGATGATGGCCGCAGAGAGGCCGATGAGATATGATGTATGGATTGGGTTGTACGTTCCTCAGCACTAACATATGATATATGGATTGGGCTGTACGTTCCTCAGCGCTAACAGTTATATTATGAGCTATGCATATCATACGCCCTTAGAGGCACTTTCAGTTATATAGAGTTATGCAGATACTCCCAAATGTTTAGCCACAGATGCATTCAAATATTGAGATTAGCTTTCATGATTCTTATGTACTTGTTGTTCTTATCCCTTACATACTCGATACATTATTCGTACTGGCTCCCCTATTGCTCGGAGGGGAGGGGCTGCGTTTCATGCCCGCAGGTCTGTAGATACAGGTTGGTGATCCATCTATTAGGATATCAGCTCAGCGGATGAAGTTGAGGCACTCCATCTGTTTCGGAGATGCCAGGAGTCAGCATGGTCTTATGTATATAGAGATATGTACACGCATATGTTTATCGGTATGGAGGGGCCCTGTCCCGGCCACGTTATGTTATGTTTCCAGTAGAGGCTTGTAGACAGTTTTATACAATCAGATGGTGTCCATATTTGAAATTTCATTTGTCATCACAGTTGGTTATGATAGCCTTACCAGCTCATATAGCATGTTCGGTATTTTCATACTGATGAGTCTTTCAGAGAAGTTGATATATGCATGTTCCCTATGAGTTATTGTGAGTCACATGATGGCCCTATTGGCCCACCTATGTTCATATTCATGTCAGATATATGTCAGGTGGTACTTGACTAGTACGGTTAAGTGCCCGTCATGACCCTCCAGTTTGGGTTGTGACATTTCTTCCTTTTGTTCCTCATTTTCTTTCACTTTCACCTTTCATGCAACTTTCGTATTACAACTTTACCAACCACCTCCCCCAAACTAACACATTTAACCTATTTTGCAATTTCAATCAATTAGGAACAAAAGGACAAAGCCTGTCACATGCAGGATGCCAACAAAAAGGTTCAAGATTCAAAATGATTGCCTTCGAAAAACATGCAAAGGGCAGACAATGAAGGCACAAACGATCCTAGGAAGACCTAATACTAACATCAATTTTCAAACCAAGTATAGTCTAGTATTTCACCTTGGAAGACATTTCGGACAAGTTCTAGACTACAAATAGGGTAAAAGAACACACAAATACCTCACCACACATGACACATGCAAACTCAAATAAAACATATGTCTAAGACCCGATTGAAATAAAATAACTCAAAAAGTTATTCATAACCTATAGAGACTAATTAGTGAACTAAGAGCCAAACATCGAATTTAAAAAGGTCACAAGAGCCTTCACTTTAATCCATTTTTTAAAGACCCAAAATTACTTTTTTGTTAAATTATAAAATTAGTCCAGAGTAAAGAAAAAGATCTTTAAATAAAGGCACATTTTCAATTGTGATATTAATGTAACATGAAATAACATCTACTTACAAGACATTGGATTAAGACGAAAACGGTATACTACAACCTTTGTTTAATTTCCTGATTAATGTTGTTGTTGTTGTGTAACAATAAAATAATTTTAATATAACTTCAACTAACCGCAATCAAAAATATATCTAATAAATTCCCCTCAAGTACTATTACTGAACTAACAAAACAATTATTAGTGGAGTCCTAGGCATACACTATTACTGAAGAGTGACAGGAAGTAGTCCTAGGCATATACTAGTATTTTTAGTGGAATCAATTATAAGTGAATTATTGTAACATGACTGCGGGCCTACCGTATCCATTTTTTTATTTTTTATTTTTTTTATTTTATAGAGTAACCTCTAGCTTTTTATTTATGTTTTTTTTAAACAAGGTTCCATCATCGTGATGGACCATATCTGTCTTTCAAACTCAGCAACAATTTGTCTTTATCGCCTTTTTCTTTGTGCCCCTTTCATTTGATTCCACGTTTAATCTCTCTTTTTGTTTTTTTCCCTTACGGAAGAGGATCATAGATCTAATCAAGTATGGAGTTATTAGCAAAGGATGATTAAATAAAGATAAATATAAACATGTCTAATTTCAATGTCTTGCCGAAAGTTTATGCTCCCTCCGTTCCAAAAGTAAATGGGAATTGCATACCTCTTAAGAAAGTTAATTAATGACATTAATTAAAGAATAATTTGTCAATATTATTCTTTTACTTTCTCCAAACTTTTAAAAAACTAAAAATAGTTAAAGTTGGGGGTTGAAAAAACCATTAGAGAGAAGAGTAAGTTTAAAAATTTTGGTTAATAAAAAAGGTGTTAGAAATTCATTTATTTTGAAATGGAGGGAATATCATCTTTTATATATTGAATTGATATTGGCAATATACCAAAGTACGTAACAATTAAATAATGCACTATTCTAGTAGCTTAAATTTTTTGCAATACTACATAGCTTTAGGTAAATAGTTACTCTTTCAGTTCCAATTTAGTGTGATATCATTTCTTTTTTAGTTCGTTGGAAAAAACTACAGCTTTTAAACTTGAAAATAAATTTAACTTATACTTTTTATTTTAATTACTTTTGATGATAATTTTTATAATAATATTTAATTGTATTCATGACATAGGAACTAATATCGAAAATGTCAAATTATAACTAAAAGAATCAAATCATTAAACGAAACGGTGGTTAATCAAACAAAAGTGAGATTTCAAAAATTCAACCAAAAGAAATAATTGATGGTTTCATCTTGTTTAAAAATGCTTTTATAATTCATTAATGTAACTAGAGATCTAACAAACGATAATAAAGGTCGGCATCATTATATGGGTATGGAGTTTTGGGATTATCTGTAAATTAAAGTTTATTTATGATTCTTGAAGCCAACATCTAATAAGCATGTTTGACAACTTGAGCTTTCAAGTTGACTGCAGCAACATCTTAGCTGGGGAATACATCTCCCCAACTTAAGGCAGCTTTTATGGTCTATATTGAAGTAGTACGTTGTAGACCATTCAACATGATCTGTAGATGACAAAGACGACAATATCCATAATATTATAAAATAATAAAGCTACAAAAAGAATATTACAGAGAAAAGAAAGAAGAGAGGAGAATACTTTATTTCTCTTGAGGGATGTCTTTACAATGAAGGAGAACCTCCATATTTATAGGGGAAAAGTAGCTTGATCTCAAAGTCATAAACCCTAGTTTTTCTCTTAGAGATAGACATCTACAATAATAAATAAATAATATTTATAACACTCTCAAAATACTGGATGTCTATTTGATAGATGATGTGCCTTGTTAAAACCTTACTAGAAAAAACCCAGTGGAAAAAATTCTAGTGAAGGAAAAAGAGTACACACTTCTAATAATACGCATTTTGGTTGTCTCATTAAAAACCTTACCAGGAAAACCCAATTAGGACAAAACCTTGGTTAAGGGAAAAAGAGTACAACGTGTATTAACTCCCTCTCATGAGAACATCAATCCAAAACTTGAATCTTCGCATTCCAATCTTGTGCACCATCTTCTCGAAAGTTGCAGTTGGTAGAGACTTGGTGAACAAATCAACCATATTATCACTTGACCTCATCTGTTGCACCTTGATATCACAATTCTTTTGGAGATCGTGTGTGAAGAACAACTTTTGTGAATTATGCATCGTCCTTTTATGAATCCTCTCTTTAGTTGGCCTATGTATGTTGCTACATCTTCAGTCTTTGGTTAGAGTTGCATCGGCATATAATATTGTTGAAATCACTCGAAGTGCGTTCTTGACTTGCATTATAAACAAATGTTATCTTTATATGATTTGACTGACATGTAGAACAACATCGTATGACTGTAATCCCTCAAAGTCATATCAAAATATATAAAGATATGACACTTCAAGACCAAATAATTCTGTAAGTTTCTCATTTAACATCTTTCACCAGATAATATAGTGCTTTTGAGAACTCTTCAAGAGTTTCAATAATATTCAAGTCATCAACTTGCACCAACAATATGACAGATTTTGATTTCCACAAAGACGTAAGGATAAATAGAGTCATTTGTGTCCTTACTCAGTGAATATTCATTAAGGTGATAAAATCGCGCTCACATTGCTTAACTTAATTCATATAAGAATTATGAACAAATTTCTACAACTTGTATATGCTTCAGGCATTTAAAATTCTTCAGGAATTTTCATAGTAATTCCTATAGGCTGTGACAACATCTATTTCAATTTAAATGATGTGACATCTTCCGGTGTCTGGACAGCAGGTCCAATAAGCTTTACGCTTATCAATATGCGTCATTTCACTTGATAGTAATTTCTACGTCAGTATGCTTTAATAGACGTAAAATTTAGATCCTCACAATCTTTTACAATATTGCGCTATATTGTACCAAAGATATCGTTGATGATATATCATTTGTATCGGTTCGCAATGTGACATAACTTATTGAGATCTCATCACTTCCATTATTTTTAGGTACCTAAACCTCTCATGAGGTTTCATGAAGTGTTATGTCGAAGGCTTTTCAAGAGCACATTGCCTTCTTATTATAACCATTTTGGTCATTTGCTCCTCTCCCTTTTCAAGGATCATTCTATTTGGAACCGATTGATCTACCATGCTTCATGCATATTGTATACTTTGTCCTTCAGGGACATTAATATTAATAGGAGCATTTTGCAGCTGAAATATGAAACCAATTTTGGGTCAGCAAATGCTTCTAGCATTTAACTTGAATTACTTTTGAATGAGGATCATACTAATGATAATTCACAACATATTTCGTAGCTACTTATTCTCTCTCCCTTATGTTAGAAAAACTAACATATATCTCATCTTCTTTGTCGGTATCCCCCTTTGTGTATCATGGTAGATTAATTAACCATATACCACACATAAAAAACTGTTAGATGAAAATATCTGATTCCTAACCCTGAACCAATTGTGAGTGGAGAATTTATCATAATTTATTGGTCTGAAGCATACAAGTGATGTTGTATATAGTATATCATATCTCGGACCAGCACATGAAGCTTTGTTCTCATAAATAATGGTTTAGTTATTTAGTGGAGGCATTTAACGCCAAACCAGCTTAGATATAAACCAAAGACTATCAAGATGGATTGTCTTCATTACATAATCTGAAAATTGTGCTCTTAACTCAATTATTTTGAGCAAGTAATTTTTTAAATGTCAAACTAAGAGGTTGACAATAAATGCACATGTGACCATCTCATTGATACATCTATTGAAGATATCACATAACAGGTGAAGGGGCCCGTATTCACCTTTTATATATTTTCAGAATTTAGGGCATTCAATCCCAACATTAGCCAAAGATAATCAACTTATGATGAGAACAAGCAACAAAAATAAATTCTTGAGGAATCCTCTAGTTCTTCATTATATGTCAAATACTCAATGTGCACATCATATTTGAATCGGGATAGACAAATCGCTCATGCCAACTGATAAAATCATCTACACTAGTAAACTTCAGGTTTATCATGCCATGTGCTATTTATTTTAGTAAAACTTCTGATTTCTATGACATGAATTATTTTTCGCATCGATAAACTTTTGGTTATCGTGACATGTAATTTCTCGATAAGGCGTGTAACCTTTCACATAGATATTTCTTACCTACTATGATTTTGATTTTATTTAATCCTCCAATCATTTATATCTTCAATATGATAGCCATTTACTTTAGTAAATTTCGAGTTTACTACAACTAGTGTTTCGATCATCACACCTTGGTATATTACAATCTAGAATGAATGACATAATAGTATATAAGCTCTTCAGGAGCCTTTAATAGATTCTCCATACCGTAATCACATATTGTTTAGACAGTACTAGTTCCATGATCTTGTAGATAAAAAGTTAGCTATTCTGGAGCCTTTGATTGATTTGGTACACTATCAAATATTACCCTGACATCGCTGATGTCATGACAAAAAAAAAAAAAAAATTGCAACCACATGAATATTATAAAGACATTCTTAAATTCATAAATGACAAAAAGTAAACATTAAGTTATATTGTCTTTGATACTTTTATGGTAAATATCTCCTTCAGGGAGAATACTGACCCTTAACATCCGAACATTTTGTATCAAAGCGGCAACCACATAATTATTTCTTTCTTCAGGAGATTTTTATATGAACTGTCATTTTCTTCTGGAAAATCAGTAAGTAAACATAATATTTTAATGTGGTTCTGGTAGAAAGTATTCTACAATTTTTTTTATCCTTTTGCCTTAGAATGATACATAATGAAAGTATCCAAGATGATTAGATGTATGACAAGTACGTGCAACAATGACCTTCATACCACAAAATAGCAACTATATCCTTTATTATTTTATCTCTTCATGAGGTGTGTTGTGGTATTCCTTCATTCACTTTGGGAAATGAAACTTCGGTCATTTAGATGAGCTTTTTACATAATTTTCAATAGCTCCTTATTTCTCTCAACCACAAGAAACACCGCTTCAATATATTTCTCAAACCTTTTTCTACTTGGCAAAAGTTATCCTAATACTTCTAGACCACCAAAATACATATAGAACTATTCCACACTTTAAGAAAATTATAGCAAATTAAATTTAAACATTTCCTTCGTGCTAATAACGTATTATAAAATAATAAAGCTACAAAAAGAATATTACATAGAAAAGAGAGAAGAGAGAAGAGAGAAGAATACTTTATTTCTCTTGAGGGATGTCTTTACAATGAAGGAGAACCTCCATATTTATAGGGGGAAAGTAGCTTGGTCCCAAAATCATAAACCCTAGTTTTCCCCTAGAGATAGACATCGACAATAATAAATAAATAAATAATATTTATAACACAAAATAAATAATAATAATAATAATAATAATAATAATAATATTAATAATGAAAAAAATTAAATTCATCCTATCTATAATTGCTCAATTTTATTATTCGTTTTACTTTCAATCAATTCATACCCTGTCGTAAGCAAATTGCCTCTTTTTTTTTTTTTTTTTTTTTTTTTTTTTTTGCTTGCCATTAATCGAGCTCCAACATGAAATGAGTTAACTTCATATGTCCAATTGTTTCGAAGAAAAATATCTATTCTACTCCACAACTTTTGATGACGGGATTTAAAATTGCTCTCAAATATGAGTACCTTTAGGGATCAATGACAAAATGAAACTTTTTCTTAACAGTGGGGTGATATTCAAAGTAACCAATTGTCACACCCCCCCCCCCCCTTTTTTTTTATAAAAGTAAATTATATTAAATTTATATTTATTAAAAGCATTTTTCTAGTTGAAATGACGTTTTAAAAAGGGATTATTTTATTTATTCAGAGTCGCCACTTGGAATTGAGTTTTGGTGCTCCAAGTCACCTTATGAATCCCTAATCAAAAGGAAATGACTATATTTTTATTGGTCTGTGAAAACAAATGTCCGGGTAAGGAATTCTATTGACCGGGGAGAAGGTGTGAGGCACCCGAGTCCCGTGGTTCTAGCACGGTCACTTTATTAACTTATGTTCCGCTTTAAATTTTTTGCATAAAATGCATTTATTTACCTATGCCTATGATTCACTTAAAATATTATTGAACTTTTATTAGTCTTAACTAAGATGTGTAGTTGCGACCTCAACTTCGACATACACCAGCCGAGACGCGTAAACGCGACCTTAACTTGCGTATCACACCTAGAATTTTGAGCCTACTCGCCTTACTTAAACAATGATGATTATCTTTATTTAAATTCTTAATTCAAGACGTGTAAATAATCCAAGACAATTATTTTATCCCTTTTTGATTCTTTGATAATGGGTTTTGAAGCGAATTCGCAATTCATCTCGTTCCCTTACATTTAATTAAATAGGCATTAATATTAATCTGGTCCCAAACTATTATTTAACTTAAACTCAAAAACTCTTCTAATTATAATCACAAATGCACAATATACGGATCACTAAATTTTCAAATCCTTGTAAGCATCATGCAAAGGACATCACATTCACATTTAAAGGAATTGAATATGCCTCGTCGACGTCTAACATACAGAGATCATTTGTGAGTCAAAGCAAAAAAATTAAAGCAGGATATGACTCTTTAACTTGATGCTATTTTAATTTTCCATGTATCTTAATTAGAGCCTTTTATCTTTGTAATAACAAGGAATCAACATGTAAAATAGAAGTGATCCATTGGAATATATCCGTTTTATTTTTTAATCAATACGTAAGCAAATTTTAGACCATCACTGTGTCCAAGCTTTATCTCCTAAAATAAATTTTCATGCAAAACTCCTTCAAACAAACTCATAATTCAAACTGATCTCAGAGCTAGCAAATTTTAATAATAAACAAATTCCAATATCCACTAATATACACTGGATTCATAATAAAGCTCGGTGAAACCACTAAATAAATTAGGGAAATAACACTCTATGGCATTTTAGGTAAAGTATTTACCCGAAATGGCCATTTTTTTTTTTTAATATTCTGTAGTCTTGATCCCATTTTTTTTAAAAAGTTATTACCCGAGATAGCCACCCCCCCTTCCCCCCAATATCAAACTCCAAGATGCTATTTTTTCCTTCCAAATCTCTTTCTAATGTTGGTGTTTTTTTAGGGTAAAGTGTGTATAAAACACATACATTGTGTTATACTTTTAACACTGTATAAACAATGTATAACACTGTATAACACTGCATAACACTGTAGAAGTGTGTATAAACACCTCTTATACATTATTATACATTTTTATACAAGGTTTATACATTGTCCACAATAGGTGTATAAAGTTGTATAATGTTGTATATACAAGCTACGGCCATAATTTGTTGGGTCATAGATTTGTAATTTAAAAATATGGCTACCAAAATATAATTTTGTGTGCTAAATTGTACATTACTGAAATTTCCCCAATAAATTAACTACAAATTTGAGGAGCTTCAAAGATATAAAAATAGTACAATTAAAAATAAAAGGAATCGACCTTTATTAAGCCAAGATTTTCAATACAGTGATACGAACAATTAACTAGGAAATCCGCAAGGATAAATAAAATGATTGATTTATTCATGAACCATGGCCCGTGACATTAAACTATACAAAGAAGATTGAGAGTTACCTTTTGCGAAGATTACAATAAGGAAACAGCTACAATCTACTGATTTTCAAGTTAACAATGGCTAACTTTCAAGTCCACGAACTCGAAACCGCGAACGAAAACCCCGAACTCGAACAAAACTTTTTTGAAACTCCTAAATTGCTCTAGGTTTTTTTTTTTCTTCTTGGTATATTGTGTTTCTTTTTTTACTCTTTCTCTGTTTCTTTTTTTTTTTCCCTCTATTTTTTTTGTGCGTGTTATATCTGTGTTGTTTTTTGTTGGTATAGGTGTGTGTTTATATATAGATTAAGAGAGAAGGGAGGGAGTAGGAGTTTTTGGGATAATTATTTATTGAGAGTTTTTAAGGAGGAAGACACGTTGAGGGAGAGAGCTTTACCCTCTGTTTGGATGGTTGTTTCCCGCGGTTCATTACCCCCTGTTTGGATGATGGTTTCCCGCGGTTCATTACCCCCTGTACGGTATGGTACATTATGGTGTTGTATTGTATTGTACTGTATTAATGAACACAATGTTTAGATAGACTGTATCGTTTGTTGTGGTTTAATAACATTTGTATTGTTTGGTTTGACTGTATGGTATTGTATAATAACTTGTAAGTTTACTAAAATACCCTTAACTCTTAATTAGAAATTAGTTTATATATATATTAATAAAACTCAGGTAAAGAATAAAATAGGAACTTTAAAAAATAAGTAGGCGGTGGATGGTAGGGTGGGGGTAGTGGGTGGTAGGGTGGGGTGAGTGGTTGTGGGGGTGGGGTTGGGTGGTGTTGAGGGGTAGTGAGCGGGGGTGGTGGAGGGGTGGGTGGTTGTGGGATGAGGGTAGGGGTAGTGGTAGTAGGGTGGGGGTGAGTGGTTGTACGGTGGGGTTGGGCGGTGTTGAGAGGTAGTGGGTGGTGGGGGTAAGTGGCAAAGGAGTGGGGTAGTTGGGGGTGGGGGCGGGGGTGGGGTGAGTGGTAGGGTGGGGGTGGGGTGAGTGGTAGGGTGGGGGTGGGTGGATGGTGGAGAATGGGGCGGGGATGGGGTGGGGTGGGGGTCAGTGGTAGGGTGGGGTGGAAGGTGAAGGGTGGGGTATAATGGAGAAACGAAATACGTAACCACGGAAAAACCACCAAATCCGTGTTATAAAAATTGGAATTTTTCATGGTTATATAACCATGGGATAAATCACGGGTTTACAACACCATACCACATAATTTTAAGAACAATGGAAACAAACATGGTTTCATAGAAAACCATACATTAATGAACCACGGGACACCACCATCCAAACAGGGGGATTAGTTATTGAGAGTTTTTGAGGAAGACACGTTGAGGGAGAGAGCTTTAAGGTTATTAGTTTGGGTTAATTTAGGATTAGTTTGTGGAGGAGAGACGTGCAGGTAAGGGGGGGTTTAGTTGGGATATTTAGGTTAGTTTCTAGGAAATCTTCTCTTTTTTTTTTTCTTTTTCTTTTTTTGTTTATTTCTTTAACTAAAAGATATACAAAGATATTGTTTACTAAATATTTTTTAAACTTTAACAAATATAAGAAAATAGCTAGTCCAAATAAAATGTAACTAATAATACTACTAAAAATCACTAGCTTATTTATTAAAACCCAAATTGGAAGAGAGCATATTTTTGTAAGTTTTCTTTTCTTTTGAAAATATAAAAACTTAACTTACCCTAAAATGTAACTCTATTTTTTTGTAGTTTTTTTTATATTTTTTTAAAGTAAGACTTACTAAAAATAAATTAAAAATCAAAATATTTAACTAAATCTAAAAGAAATACTTAAACGCTTAAAATGGTGTGAAACTTAAGTTCGGTCAAAAATTAGGTGTTCACAGAATGTCCCTCTTTGCTTGGAAACATGAAGAGTTTTCAGGCAAAGTAGTGAACACTGTCACTGATTTTTGACCTGACCATTATTTGAAAGATGAAAAGAAATAATTAAAAAAAAAAAAGATGTGACCGAGTCCTGGTTTTGGATAGCCTACATATCCCGGGTTATAAGGGAATCAGGTCACGTGTAGTTCAAGTGGGTAGAACGATGGAATGATGAGTTGGAGAATCGAGTGAGGTTCCTTCGAGGTTCCGGTCCATGACTCCTGTTATTACAAAAATAAAATGAAAAAGAAATCAAATGATGAAAGGAAATACAAGGTCTTATCTATTACTTCTCTCGAGCCTTCCTTTAAGCCTTCACTTGGATCTTCAGTCATCACCTCACTTTCTTTTGGTGGGTATAGTACCTTGATCTCGAAGTTCGGTCTTGAAGTTAGAATTTGAGATTTGAACTTGCAACTTGGAGTGAGTTGTGGATGCTCTTCCAAATGACAGTTCATGGAATATTCTTGGATGCCTGTTTATTGATTAGAAGCTGAGAAGATGAATCTTGAGACGTTGGGCCGCTTTATATGTCAAAGTTGACTCTAACCGTCCTTGTGATTGAGCATTCTTCTTTTCTCTAATCAGTGGTGGAACTCCATTTGACATCAAATTCGTGCTTTGCGGGAAACCTGCAAGCCATCAAAGATGAACAAAAAATTTCTGCCCTAGTTTGCACTAAGAAATTTTTGTGAGTTATTGGTGAAAACTGGAAATTAACTACTCCCATCGAAAAGAAAACAATGATAAGAATGTAAGCATGGTAAATAATAAAATAAATTTTTTGTTCTAAAGTAAAATGCAACCAGAGAATGTCGTACCCTGTGAAGGCATGAAAAAAAAAAGTAGGGTCTTTTGTTCCCTAAATTACAACCAGGGACTGTTGTATCCTGTGAAGTCATGAAAAAAAAGTAGGGGATTTTGTTCCTTAAAATGCAACCAGGGAATGTCGTACCCTGTAAAGGCATGAAAAGAAGTAGGGGTTATTGTTGCCTAAAATGTAACCTGGAAATATCATACCTTGTGAAGGCATCAAAAAAAGGTAGGGTTTTTATCCCCTAAAATGCAACCAGGGATTGTCGTATCCTGTGAAGGCAGAAAAAAAGTATGGTTTTTGTCCCCTAAAATGCAACCAGGAATTGTCGTACCTTGTGAAGTCATGAAAAAAAGTAGGGGTTTAGCTCCCTAAAATGCAACCTGGGAATATTGTACCCTGTGAAGTCATAAAAAAGAGTAGGGGTTTTTGTTCCTTAAAATGCAACCAGGGAATGTTGTACCTTGTGAAGTCATGAAAAAGAAGTAGGGAATTTTGTTCCTTAAAATGCAATCAGGGAATGTCGTACCCTGTAAAGGCATGAAAAAAAGTAGGATTTTTGTTCCTTAAAATGCAACTAGGGATTATCATAACATGTGAAGCCATGAAAAAAACTAGGGGTTTTGTTCCCTAAAATGCAACAAGGGAGTGTCGTACCATGTAGAGTCATGAAAAAGGTAGGGATTTTTGTTCCCTAAAAATGCAACCAGGGAGTGTCGTACCCTGTGCAGTCATGAAAAAGGTAGGGATTTTTGCTCCCTAAAAATACAACTAGGGAATGTTGTACCTTGTGAAGTCATAAAAAAGGTAGGGATTTTCAATCCCTAAAAATACAATCAGGGAATGTCGTACCCTGTGAAGTCATGAAATAAGAAATAGGGGTTTTTGTACCCTAAAATGCAACCAAGGAATGTTGTACCCCATGAAAGCATGAGAAAAAGTAGCGGCTTTTCGTTCCCGAAAATGCAACCAGGGGATGTTGTACCCTGTGAAGGCATGAAAAGAAATAGGAATTTTTGTTTCCTAAAATGCAACCAGGGAATGTCGTACCCTGTGAAGGCATGAAAAGAAATAGAGATTTTTTGTTCCCTAAAATGCAACCAGGGGATGTCGTACCTTGTGAATACATGAAAAAAGTAGGAACTTTAGCTCCTCAAAATGCAACCAGGGAATATTGTACCCTGTGAAGTCATGAAAAAAGAAATAGGGGTTTTGGTTCCCTAAAATGCAGCCAGTGGATGTCGTACCCTGTAAAGGCATGAAAAGAAGTAGGGGTTATTGTTTCCTAAAATGCAACCAGGGGATGTCGTACCCTATGAAGGCATGAAAAGAAATAGGGATTTTTATTCCAAAATGCAATCAGGGAATGTCGTACCCTATGAAGGCATGAAAAGAATTAGGGATTTTTGTTCCCTAAAATGCAACCAGGGGATGTCGTACCCTGTGAATAGATGAAAAAAGTAGGACCTTTAGCTTCTCAAAATGCAACCAAGGAATGTTGTACCCTGTGAAGTCATGGAAAAAGAAATAGGGGGTTTTGGTTCCCTAAAATGCAGCCAGGAATGTCGTATCCTGTGAAGCATGAAAAGAAAGTTTTTTTTTTCTTTTGAGGGAAAATAAACCATAGTTTTGAAACTGAGAACTTTGAAACTCTTTTTGAATTTTTTTTCTTTTTGCTTTTTTGTTTTCAAATGAAGTATTATTTAAAAAAAAAAAAAAAAAAGTCCCAGTTTTGATCATTTGGGGATATGAGACTTTTTATAAAGCGAGATCGAACCCCACTGTAGGACTGCCTACGTATCCTGCCGTAGCAAGAATCAGGTCAATCGTAGTTCATAAGAAAGCTACAACTTTTTTTGTTGTTGTTGTTTTGTTTCTTTTTTTACGCTTGCTTTTTCTTTTTTAAAAGGGTGCCTTTTATAAGGAGCACCAAAGGATGAAGATAGAGAAATCAGGTTGGTTTAGCCTATCTTGACTTCAATTGGCACTAATTGTTAGTAGTGTGCATCGAAAATCACCACTGATTACTTTCGGGCGAACCAGAGGTCATCTTAGAAGTGATTCCTATAGTTTCAAATGGTACCTCAGTTATACCTAAGTATTGACAAGATCTATTTATCTTGCATCAATTAGAGGTTTTAAATTCTTCCTATCCTCATGTTTCAAGTGTCCTTACCACAAGTAAAGTCCTAATTCACATTCAATAGAAGCATTTAGATCTTAGGACATTCAAGAAGTAAACTCACACTCAGAAGGATGTTCTACCGTATGCTTGGCCTCTATGTAAGTATCCACTAATGTGAAGACACCGAGAATGGGATAAAGTAGGACTTGTATTGGCTTGTAATGTAGGCTTATAGATGGGTAGGACATTTATTTGGGATAAAGTGACTATTTTCCCCTTGAGCATAACACTATACTTCAATTTTATTTGCATTTTCGCACTTGATCATCAGTTGCTTTGCTGTTTTTTTTTTTTTTTTTTTTTTTTTTGACTTTTCTCCTCTCTTTTTGTTTTGAGATTTCCTCCATTTTTGGAGCTTTTCTTCTTCTTTTTTTCGCAGCTCTTTCTTTTTGTCGTTGTAAATTACTTGGACTTTTACATTTTTCACCTTTCCACTTTGCCAGCTTAGATTTTGTTAGTGCGCTCAGGGAGGTGGGGCTAAACGAGGGATAGTGCACTTATGCACTCGAAAGGATATAGACTAAATTCTGGTTTATCCAAAGAAAAGGTTTTATGCTCAAAAGGGTAACACTAGGGATCATATATCATTTGGTAGGCTTGAAAGACACAATCGGGTCAAAGAAAGCCTACAATCCTTTCTCAAACCAAGTGTTGCTCAATATTTCGCCTCAACAAACATTCGGGCCAAGTTCTAGATCAACAAAGCAATGTCATTGAATTTTCAATCTAAAGCTCACCACACAATGCACGTGAAACGATGAGGTCGGATTAATTTTGACCATATATAACTTTTAGCAAAAGAATTTCTCAAGTGTCACTTAGGTATAATCAAGAGGTACCAAAAGAATCTATAGTTCACAACAAAGTTGGTCCTCTCTATCATCCAAATTATTTAACAGTTGTTTCTTTATTATACACACTCCTAAATATGTTGTACCAACCAAGTCAAGAGATTTTTTTATTCCCATTTTTTTTTTGTGGGACAAAACCCAAGAGAGAAGGGTTGCCTACGTATCTTGTTGAATCAAGAATCAGGTCAGACGTAGTTCAGGAGAATATATAAATAATTTTTATTTATTTATTTTGGGATAAGGAAATATATATATATATATATATATATATATATATATATATATATATATATATATATATATATATATA
This sequence comes from Lycium ferocissimum, assembly GCF_029784015.1. NCBI lineage: Eukaryota > Viridiplantae > Streptophyta > Magnoliopsida > Solanales > Solanaceae > Lycium > Lycium ferocissimum. Next base: position 60,542,494 of record NC_081342.1, read on the forward strand.
TATATATATATATATTTGTAAAAGAATAACAACTCTTTTTTTATTAGATTTTTATTTTTGAATAAGGAATACCGAACCAAAGAAGGGCTGCCTACGTATCTCATTGCGATAAGAATCAGATGTGCGTAGTTCTTGAAGATTACTACAAGAAAGGATTTTTTTTAAAGACTCGTTTTTTTTTCTTTGGGAAACTGTTGTGGAAAGACAAAATTAGACTCTTTCTGGTTGTTTATTGAAAATGGATATATAATAAATCTTTTTTTTTTATTTTACTAATCACCCTAAAGCCGGTCAACAAGTCATTCCGAATAATATTGCACATAGCACATATGATGCACATGTTGGTTCAAAAGAAACGGGTACCAATCTTAGACGGACTCGGCCCCTGTGCCAAGCCCCACTAGGTCAAATGCAAGTGATGCAAACAAAAGTGTGGCCTACTAGGGACACCATGTATGTGTTCCAGTTCTACTAAGGTTAAACTGATAGAAAAAGGTATATAGACTGGCTGTAAAACGAGCGGATAACTCGAGTCAGGCAAGGGACAACGTACCGGTAGCAGTGCTTTCCGGCTTTGTTGTGGATCCTCCCCATCCTAATATTGTGTGACTATAAATATTTCAGTAGGGACCAAGGGCCCACTAGCATTATCTCAGCAGAAGTGGGGGTGCGTAGTTGCAATTTCCATTTTTGTAACAAAGTGTATTATTGAAGACTCAGAGGAGTGCGCGAGAGAAGACAATTATATCGTAGTCAACAACATCAAAGCAGTAAATAAGCGGGCATAGAGCACATTAGCCCCATATATACAAAATATCCTAGAAAAATAAATAACACAAGCCAAACATAAGTCAATATACAATTGCGAATTAAAATATAAAAAATATTCAAACATAATTTTTATTTACTAAATATTTTTAAACTTTAACAAATATAAGAAAATAGCTAGTCCAAATAAAATGTAACTTACTACTAAAAATCACTAGCTTATTTATCAAAACCCAAATTAGAAGAGAACATATTTTTGTAAATTTTCTTTTCTTTTGAAAAAATGAAAACTAAAATTATCCTAAAATGTAACTCTATTTTTTGTATTTTTTTTTTTGAATTTTTTTAAAAAAGTAAGACTTACGAAAAATAAATTAAAAATCAAAATATTTAACTAAATCTAAAAGAAATACTTATACGCTTAAAACTTAAGGTCGGTAAAAATTTAGGTGTTCATAGAATGTCCCTCTTTGCTTGGAAACATGAAGAGTTTTCAGGCAAAGAAGTGAAGACTGTGACTGATTTTTTACCTGACCATTATTCGAAAGGCGAAAAGAAATAATAATAATAATAATAATAATAATAATAATAATAATAATAATAATAATAATAATAATAATAATAATAATAATAATAAAAGATGTGACCGAGTCCTGATTTTGGACAGCCTACTTATCCCGAGTTGTAAGGGAATCAAGTCACGTATAGTTCAAGTGGGTAGAAGGGTGGAATGATGAGTTGGAGAATCGAGTGAGGTTCCTTCAAGGTTCAGGTCTGTGACTCCTGTTATTACAAAAATAAAATGGAAAAGACAACAAATGATGAAAGGAAATACAAGGTCCTATCTATAACTTGTCTCGAGCCTTCCTTTAAGCTTTCACTTGGATTCAGTTTTCACCTCCCCTTCTTTTGGTGGGTACCTTGATCTCGAAGTTTGGTCTTAAAGTTAGAATTTGAGACTTGAACTTGCAACTTGGAGTGAGTTGTGGATGCCCTTCCAAATGACAGTTCATGGAATATTCTTGGATGCATGTTTATTGATTAGAAGCTGAGAAGATAAATCTTGAGACGTTGGGCCGCTTTACATGTCAAAGTTGACTCTAACCGTCCTTGCGATTGAGCATTCTTCTTTTTCTCTAATCAGTGGTGGAGCTCCATTTGACATAAAATCTGTGCTTTGTGGGAAACCTGCAAGCCATCAAAGACGAACAAAACGAACAAACAATTTCTGCCCCAGTTTGCACTAAGAAATTTTTGTGAGTTATTGGTAAAAACTAGAAATTAACTACTCCCATCGAAAAAAAAAGAATGATAAGAATGTAAGCACGGTAAAATAATAAAATAAATTTTTTGTTTTAAACTAAAATGCAACTAGAGAATGTCGTATCCTGTGAAGGCATGAAAAAAAAAAGTAGGGTCTTTTGTTCCCTAAATTACAATCAGGGACTGTTGTATCCTGTGAAGTTATGAAAAGAAGTAGGAGATTTTATTCCTTAAAATGCAACCAGGGAATGTCGTACCCAGTAAAGGCATGAAAAGAAGTAGGGGTTATTGTTGCCTAATGCAACCTGGAAGTATCGTACCCTGTGAAGGCATGAAAAAAAGGTAGGATTTTTATCCCCTTAAATGCAACCAGGGATTGTTGTACCCTGTGAAGGTAGAAAAAAGTAGGGTTTTTGTCCCATAAAATGCAACCAGGAATTGTCGTACCCCGTGAAGTCATGAAAAAGAGTAGGGGTTTAGTTTCCTAAAATGTAACCAGGGAATGTTGTACCCTGTAAAGTCATGAAAAAGAGCAGGGGTTTTTGTTCCTTAAAATGCTACCAAGGAATATTGTACCCTGTGTAGTCATGAAAAAGAAGTAGGGGATTTTGTTCCTTAAAATGCAATCAGGGAATATCGTACCCTGTAAAGGCATGAAAAAAGGTAGGGTTTTTGTTCCTTAAAATGCAATCAGGGATTATCGTACCTTGTGAAGCCATGAAAAAACTAGGGGTTTTATTCCCTAAAATGCAACCAGGGAGTGTCGTACCCTGTAAAGTCATGAAAAAGGTAGGGATTTTTGTTCCCTAAAAATGCAACCAGGGAGTGTCGTACCCTGTGAAGTCATGAAAAAGGTAGGGATTTTTGTTCCCTAAAAATGCAACAAGGGAATGTTGTACCCTATGAAGCCATGAAATAAGAAATAGGGATTTTTGTGCCCTAAAATGCAACCAAGAAATGTTGTACCCTATGAAAGCATGAAAAAAAAAGTAGCTGTTTTTCATTCCCGAAAATGCAACTAGGGGGTGTCGTACCACAAGGCATGAAAAAAAAATAGGGATTTTTGTTTCCTAAAATGCAACCAAGGAATGTCGTACCCTATGAAGGCATGAAAAGAAATAGGGATTTTTGTTCCCTAAAATGCAACCAGGGGATGTCGTACCCTGTGAATACATGAAAAAAAGTAGGAACTTTAGCTCCTCAAAATGCAACCAAGGAATGTTGTACCCTGTGAAGTCATGAATAAAGAAATAGGGGTTTTGATTCCCTAAAATGCAGCCAAGGAATGTCGTACCCCGTGAAGCATGAAAAGAAAGTTTTTTTTTTTTTTTTTTTTTTTTTTTTTTTTTGAGAAAAAAATATGCCATAGTTTTGAAACTGAGAACTTTGAAACTCTTTTTGATTTTTTTTTGCCTTTTTGTTTTCAAATGGAGTTATTATTATTATTTAAAAAAAAAAAATGTCCCAGTTTTGATCTTTTAGGGATATGAGACTTTTTATAAAGCGAGATCGAACCCCATTGTAGGACTGCCTACGTATCCTATCGTAGCAAGAATCTGTCATGACCCATTTGGACTAAGTCGTGCGGGCATTTACCTTTCCCACCTCGGTAAGCGAACCCTCAACCCTACGATAATTAAAGACATGAATAAATAAATCGAGCAAGTGAAAAAGAATAAATACGTAAGTCTCACAGTAATATATAATAGAAATAGTGCGGAATAAGGAAACACCCCCCAGGGTATGATCTCAGTCATACAAGAGCATGTATGAAAATATACAAGTCTGGAATAATAATACATAAATCTATCTATGTCTCAAAATAGAAATAGTAAGACATAAATAGGAAGAGTCTTCAAGGCAGCGAACGTCTCGTGCTCACCCTGGAAACTCGGTGCTAACGCTGAAGCGACTGTTAGCCACGGGAGACGGAGGATGACCCAACCTGGTACTCTGCATTCATAAAAGAATGTAGCAACTGCAGATTAGTACAAAACCACAGTACTGGTAGGTATCATAGGGCGACTAAATATAGCTAACATAATCCAGACAATAAAGCAAGATAGGCAGATAAACCAACTAGCATAAGTCAAACATAATCAAACCAAGTACACGTCATAGCCTAAGTAAAGCATCTAATCTCGAATGTGCCAAGTCTCAATATGTCCAATCCGAAACCAACATCACAAGTAACAATTCCAAATCATCTCAAAGTAAGCCGTGAATGCAATGCAATGCAATAATGTATGAATTCAATGCAATGCCATGCAAATGCTCTGTACACGTGTACTCCGGACGGATATATCGACATCTCGGTAGCACAACCCCAGGTGACTCGCGAAGTCTAAGTGCTACTCGTCCCGGATCTTTGCCCAACAGACGAGACCCGGATCTTTGCCCACGGGGTTCTCACTGACACCACCTTGGGGGACCCGCGGAGTCCATGCACTCACTCAATCCATGATTCCAGGACTAATATCGGATATCAGACTCTCACATCACTCTCATTTACAAACCGAGCCAAGCTCATCACAATGTTTCACCAAGTGTCAATAGTGTCTCAAAAGTATGTCATAAAGAATGAGAATGAGTGAAATGCATGTGTCAACATCAAGAGTCAGCTCAATATCACAAGTACCAACATGGGTATGCCAACAATATATCAATGTCACAAGTACCTATAGCAGGCGTTGGGAATTCTAAGTTTAACTGACTCGCACATACCTCATAAAAGGATGGAGGTGCCCCGGGGAAGTACGGTTGTGAATCGTACAGGGAAAGTCGGAAAAAACCCGCCAACCACTTAATGGTGCTCTAAAGGATACATTTTAGAGTCGCCACCTAATTTTTAGGGAATTAGGAAAACTAGTTCGAAAAGGGTTCATTTAAAATAGTTATTTTTATGACTATCCTAAAAGAAACCTAAACTACTAAAGTCTGGATAAGGGTTCTGGTGATCTCCCAGGGAAGGTGTTAGGCACCCCGGTATTAAAGATCCGCTCAATCACGGTTTACCTACAGGTTCTAATAGTTTACATTATGATTATGAATTATTTTTGACAAAAATTGCTTAAGTCTATATTTTCGCAATAAAAGAGTATCATTTACATGCAAGAAATACCCTTTTTAAGAAATCATCGAAGTATAATTCTGCTCAAAATTGAGCGTGGGTGTCGGACTTGAACATCTAAGCTAATACCCGAAGGCTCTTAGCCTAGGTAGGACTCCACGCAAGTCCACCCAAAAAAGATTTTGAAAAAAGAAGCATTTTAAGTTTATGAAAATAGTTTTAAACATACTACGTATATATACCATAATTGATTATACTAAGTTTTTTAAAAATTTTAGTCTACCAGCTATATTCTATACTTAGCGAAATTTTAATCCATTTTGCACGAGTTTTATACATATTTACACAAGTTTCAATACATCCAGAATCGGCCCATAAGTTTCAAACAGTCCAGAACGGTCCCAGGCAGTCTCAGTCTCCAAAATTTCAATAATGTCAATTTAGTCCAAAGAATTTTCCCAAATACAGCGTTTTAAGTCCAAAACAGTTTCAGTCCATTTTTATCCAATTTTTACACAAGTTCGAATTAGTAAAAAATCAGTTTTGGCAACTCTAAATTATGTGGCAATCATATAAGGGTTCCAGTATCTTGAATTTAAAGGCGCAAATATGAATCTAAATTGCATAAAGTAAAGAGTAAGGGTTTGCGCCGACCAAGCCCAAACGAAGGTATTATGCACGTTTGTCCCTAAGTCCATACGTATGCTCCATTTTGCCCCGGATTGGGTTGACTCGATCTAGATACGTCGGTGGGCCTCGTTGGGGCCCACCAATGGGTTTGGGTGGACAAAATAAATTCGGATGCACAATATCAGTATACTAATCAACATAGCTAAGAACTAAAATAATTACAAAGCCAAAAAAATTAATTACATTGACTTGGGCCAAGCCCACATTAACAACCAAAGCTATAAAAAATATCGTAAAAGAGAAGCCCAAAGCAGAGCCCAAAACTGAGTGCAAAAACACATAAAGAGGTCTAACGGACCAAAGAAGATGCAGCCCAGAATCAGAGGCCCAAATTACAACTTTCCAGATTTCCAATTAAGTGTAAGACCCAGGTTATACACAAGATATACCTCAAATATACATACTTAGGAGAGCAAAACAGTGTTGCATACCATCCATATACTTGATATATACTTCATTTTTCTAACCAAATTTTATTTCTAGAGCTATAACTACACCAAAGCCTCCAAACACTTCAATTTTAAGCTTGATCCTAGACTTTTAGTTGGTTTGAAAGTCGATCAAGTTTCCAAAATTACATTAATGCTGCTAAGTGGTCTAGTCAATCTCATAAGGACTCCAAAGAATCCTCTAACTCAAACTAAAAACTCTGAAACCATCCCTAAGAACAAGTTGAAGAAGACTTGACTCAAATAATTCAAGGAAGGAAGAAAAACAGTGGCTTAATAATACAGATATCCCAACAGGTCTAAGCAACATGACTTAAACTATATGGCCATATGAGTGTCAAAATGGCATAGGAGCAAGTAGAAACAATGAGCAAATAGGAAGTGCAGAACAATCATATTAGTTAGTGCAAAGATGAGGTACAAATGGTCAACAAGACATAACACTAGGTCCTACTTGGCTTTCAACAGAATCAATGAGCAACAACAAGCAGGATAGAGGATTGGCCTGACTAAAGAATTCATTTTTTTTTTTTTTTTACCAAAAGGGATTCAAATCAGTTTCTAGAGGTCATTTTTAGCCATATTTCTCACTCAGGCAAGTTACAGAATCAAGAGACAAGGTACTGAGTTATTTTAGGCTAGTTTAAGCTTTAAGCAGGTTCAAATATTCAAAGGACAAGTTTGTAGGTTCATCAAGTATAGTTAAGCCTAATTATGGCCAAAGGGACAAGTTCAGACAAAGGCACTTACTAGTTCAAGAGTTCCAAAATCATTAAAGAAGGAACATGATACTATCTTAGGTCTTTCAACAATGTATCAGTCATGGTTCAGTTTCAAAACAAGTAAATAGGGGTCAAAAATACATAATAGGCAGTCTCAGGCTACACAGGCAAATGTCAGGAGGGAAATGTATCACAAAAGCAAGTGTCACACTCAATCCTTTGAAACAGCTTCAGCATTAGTTTAAAATCCCCACACTTAGGCCATTATGTGATCATACCAGTCAAAGAGAACCAGGCAGACTATAAGCAATATAAGTATCAAATGCAAGTTGCTAATGACAAACCAACATGAACATGACAAACAGGCTACCAACATGACAAACAGGCTGCCATCTAGACTCTATAAGATAAACTAACAAGACAAGTTATAAGTCTTTTAGACCCTTACTTCAAACAAGTACCTAACTTAACAATCTCATCATACAACTGTGCTAGTTCAAGGAAGTCAACCTTAGATTTCAAATAGCTAACAGGATTCAAATGAGCAAATCACAAAGATAAGTCAAACAAATAGTGGCCATAAAACAATAAGTTCCTCTTCCCAAATCCTTTAAAGTCACAGAGTCAAGAACAAGGAGGTCAAAATACCTTTTAAAGATTCTTGGAACTAGCAGAGTTTCTACATCAACATTCCATGTTCAAGCAAACAGTTTTTAGGAAAAAAGGAGAGTCTTCAACATACCAATTTTAAAAAGAAGGTTTGAAAACATTTTACAAGTTCATGTGACAAGTAGGAAGAACAATAGCCTCAGATTATGAAGATGAGCTCAACATGAGTATGACAAACGAAGGTTTGTATCAAATAAGGAAACACAGAATTTCAAACAAGAAATAATTCCAGGTTTTAAGATCATTTTCAAGGTCACAACACCTTTAAAGGGTACTCCAACATCAAACATATATCAAGTTCCCAACTCTGGCTTCAAAGCAACCAATAAACTTACAGAATACAGCAACAGACCTAGGTAACTGGCCAACAAGAAGGGAGAAGACTTGTAATCACAAAAGAGATCCACACACAATATAGTTAAGCAAAACAGCCTCTTTCTTTCCTTTTATAACAGAATCTAGGTAAACACTGGCAATACACACAAATTCAAAAAGTGAGTTTAAGACTTCATAGATTCCACCCCCAGGAAATTTCATAACCTTACCCTTTTTTAAAGGATGTTAAACCATTATAGGTGATTCAAAATTAACAAGTGCTGAAAAGGATCAACTTTGACCTTCAAGACTTAGACTTTAACAGGTTTCTAAAGGAAGAAACTTAAACTTTTTATAGCAGAGTCAACCTGAGACCATATCTAGGATCAAAAACCACATCAAACAATTAAACTAGTAGACAAAATGGATTCATGATTAACACACAGAACCATCTTCACAACATGATGAACAGAAATCACAAGAACAAGGCTAAATACTTAAATTTTTAATGAAGAAGTACCATATAGCAAAGCTGGAACCCCAAACAACTTAATACAACGAAACCAAACTCCAAACTCTATTATTTATCCCATTTAGTTCTAAAATTCCAGAAAGAGAAACATCAATCAAAAAACTTCAACATGGTTCAGAAAACAGAACTCAATCACATTATTACAACTAAACATCATTAACACTATATTACCAACTAAACTAAGGCAGGAATACGTCTAAATTAGTGAAATAGAGTTCCAAACACATATTTAAATAACAAGGCATTTATTTGAACTCATATGATAACTGAATTGATTTAAATAATGGAACAAGTATATTATCTTTTGCAAAGGCAACCTAAAGATCAAATGAGGGGATTGAAATCCAAGCTTCAACACCAACAAGACCTTAACACCTTTCTTCTTTTTCGAAAATAACTTCTTCTTTTTCTGATATGTTGTCGTTTTTTTTTTTTGTGTGTATTATATATTGTAGTGTATATGATACTGAACTTAGCTTTTTTTTTTAGGATCCAAAAAAAAAAAAAAAATCTCTCTTGACACGAATAGAGACTTACTATATATAGGCAATACCGCCAGCTTGGGGACAAAAATAGGAACGAATATTCCCAAAAAGATTTTCACCCCAAAACCTCAAAACAATTCGAAATTTAGGCATCCTAGGAAAAAACAATCTGCATTGTACAAAAATAGTACTATTTCCAGTTCAGATTTTGCACATAATACACAAACAAACAAAATTCCAACCCATTCTAATTCAAAAATCCCTAAAATTAAGGAACAACCAACCGAATAGTACACCTAGTCACATATAGGACAAACAATCACAAAATATAACGGCATAATCATACCCAAAGGATAAAAACCCTCGGATTCGTACCCAAACCAACAGACCCCCCATGGGAAATTACCCCGGGCCCCCATCCCGCCCATGGGTAACCGAGCAACATCCTTAAAAAGGGGTGCAATTTAACAAAATTTAATGATGGAAATCACACGGACTAGTGATAAGGGATGAAATCCCTCAAAAATCCGACGAAGAACAGCCGTGGATTGGCCTGAAAAAGCCATCGTCGGCGAAACACTAATAAACAAAGTAAATCGCCTGAGATGAGAGAGAGAGAGGGTCGGGGAGTGAAATGAAATAATGGAGGGGGTGGAAGTTTATTAAAATAAACTTCCACTCCCTTAAACCCTCCCCCCCAGTTTTAGGAACATTTAAATTAACCCCTCTTTCTATTTAATAGACTATATATTATAAATGTATATAATAGCTAAATATATCAATCATTTAGGCTAAAATAAAAATTAAAACTCATAAAGTAAAAAATGCAAGCTTTAAAACGAGCCCAATATTGACATAGTTTCGAGCAATATTTAAAAACGTGAAAAATGCAGTCAACAGTACCGTAATTCATACGTTGTTTTAATTAACAATTTTTCCGAGTTAGACGGAACGGTATGTGTATCCTCTTTTCAAATCACTTTTGCGAAAGTAAATAACTAGTAATTTTCTTGTAATTGCTAAATTTTAGAAGAAATAATAACAATTGAATGTCAATTTTGCAACTTTCTCGGAATTTTTAAATTTTAATTTTTTAGGGCATCCTTACCCCATCTTGGACTCGGGAAATATGTAAATTAAAATATACATTTTATGCGGTGAAAATTAGGTGTCAACAGTACCAACATGGGTATGCCAACAATATATCAATGACTACATAGGTCATACAAAAATCTATGCTCGTATCAACGTCAACAAGTAAGGTACTACAATACCACAATCAAGATGTAACAACAGTTCCCGCTATCTATTAAAAACACATGGCATCACACCAACACAACAGATCAATCAAGTCACACACAATGAGTGGCTAACCCCAATCACGCATCAGGGCCCAAACTAAGTCAATATCCAACCCAACTTCATACCGAAGGTTTACATGCTTTCTCCGATAATATAATCTAAATATATGCTTCGCTATACGAAGTCTCACCAAGGGTAAGCCATAACCTACCTGGATGGCCGAACTGCAAACACCAACAATCACTTTTTTGCCTTGCCCTTTCGCTGAGCCTCAGAACTAAAGAAGTCTAGGCATAATCGAAATCTAGATTAGAAATCATAAAGAATGATACTAATATTGCTATCATTCAATTTAGATCAAATCCAACCCTAGAATTTGGGGAAACGGGGCCCACAAGGCCAAAACGGGAAATTCGGGAGTAAAATATCAAATTAAGCACTAGGTGATCATAACCCAACAACTAATTGCTAGTTTAACTCACGGATTCGCCTAATTTCAAAGTTCAAGCAAAACCCTCAATTTTGGTATAAACCCTAACTCTTTGATTCAAGAATTCAACATTAATAATGGAAGATATATGATTAGCAACCTTAGATTCATCAAAATCTAGCATAAACTCCATCAATTTCATCATTAATAAGCCTAGATAGAACATTCATTAACTCCACTTTGATCTCCCATTAATAAAAAATTGCTAAGGAAAGAGAAATCTATGATGATTAGGAACAAAGAATTAGTAAAGAGATTAGCAAGACTTACCACCAAGAGTTTTCTCCAATAATCTTCTAAAACAATCCCCAAGAGCTCAATTTTCGTAATGGAAATAAATGATAGACTAAGGGCTTATTTAATACACACTTAATGAAATAACAGGCTCGTTACCACCATGGCGGTAACGGGGCCGCAACAACGACGCCTCCCCAGTGCCCCCACAGACCGCTGGGACGGCCTGGGCCAATTCTCACTTGGCCACCCTAGCGGCCATACCGCCGCAACAACGGTGCCGCTGGGACGACACTGGTGCCGCCAATGCGGACACCAGGTACCAGAAACCCAACTAATCTCTAAGTCTTAATCGAAATTCCGAATTACTCCCGAGGCCATCTGCTCACAAACCACATACACAGATCCATATAAAAATATGCCACAAATGCACTCGTGGCCTCGAAATTTCCAATAGAGGTCTCGTTGGCCGAGTCAACCCCCGATACCTCATTTCTAATTTCCCAACCCAAGTCCCAAAATGCATTCGAGTGCATTGGGAACCGAACAAAATATACACACCAGTTCTAAACAACCATCTGGATCTCTCGGAATTGATGAAATTTCGAAAAAGGTCCGTTTACCCAAAAGTCAACTTTGGGTCAACTCTTTTTCGCTTAAAGCTCATACTTCCCAGAAAGTCACCCAAATCAAATCTAGACACCTCGAGAAGCATGCCAACGATCCCCTCGTGTCAAAAGTGAGCTAACAAATGCTCGAAAAGGGCAAAAATGCCGAAAAAACTATAACGACCAAACGGGTCGTTACAGAATCAAGTCAATCGTAGTTCATAAGAAAGCTACAACTTTTTTTTTTTTTTTTTTTTTTGCTTTTTTTTTTTTTCTGTTTTCTTTTTCTTTTTTAAAAGGGTGCCTTTTGTAAGGAGCACCAAAGGATGAAGATAGAGAAATCAAGTCGGTTTAGCCTATCAATTGTTAGTATTGTGCATTGAAAATCATCACTGATTACTTTCGGGCGAACTAGAGGTCAACTTAGAAGTGATTCCTATAGTTTCAAATGGTACCTCAGTTATACCTAAGTATTGACAAGATCTATTCATCTTACATCAATTAGAGGTTTTGAATTCTTCCTATCCTCATGTTTCAAGTGCCCTTATCACAAGTAAAGTCCTAATTCACACTCAATAGAAGCATTTAGATCTTAGTAATTCACACTCAATAGAAGCATTTAGATCTTAGGACATTCAAGAAGTAAACTCACACTCATAAGGATGTTCAATGCATACAATTAAGATACCATATGCTTGGCCTCCATGTAAGTATCCAGTAATGTGAGGACACTGAGATTGGGATCAAGTAGGACTTGTTATTGGCTTGTAATGTATGCTTATAGATGGGTAGGACATTTATTTGGGATAAAGTGACTATTTTCCCCTTGAGCATAACACTATACTTCAATTTTATTTGCATTTTCGCACTTGATCATCATTTGCTTTGCTGCTACTTTTTTTTTTTTTTTTTTTGACTTTTCTCCTCTTTTTGTTTTGAGCTTTCCTCCTTTTTTGGAGCTTTTTTTTTTTTTTTTTCCGCAGGTCTTTCCTTTGTCGTTGTAATTTACTTGGACTTTTACATTTTTCACCTTTCTACTTTGCCAGCTTAGATTTTGTTAGTGCGCTCAGGGAGGTGGGGCCAAAAGAGGGATAGTGCACTTATGCACTCGAAAGGATATAGGCTAAATTCTGGTTTATCCACAGAAAATGTTTTATGCTCAAAAGGGTAACACTAGGGATCATATATCATTTGGTAGGCTTGAAAGACACAATCGGGTCAAAGAAAGCCTACAATCCTTTCTCAAACCAAGTGTTGCTCAATATTTTGCCTCAACAAACATTCGGGCCAAGTTCTAGATCAACAAAGCAATGTCATTGAATTTTCAATCTAAAGCTCACCACGCAATGCACATGAAACGATGAGGTCTGATTAATTTTGACCATATATAACTTTTAGCAAAAGAATTTCTCAAGTGTCACTTAGGTATAATCAAGAGGTACCAAAAGAATCTATGGTTCACAACAAAGTTGGTCCTCTCTATCATCCAAATTATTTAACACTTGTTTCTTTATTATACACACTCCTAAATATGTTGATACCAACCAAGTCAAGAGATTTTTTTATTCCTTTTTTTTTTGTGGGACCGAACCCAAAAGAGAAGGGTTTCCTACGTATCTTGTTGAATCAAGAATCAGGTCAGACGTAGTTCAGGAGAATATAAAAATAATTTTTTATTTATTTATTTTTGGGATAAGGAAATATATATATATCAACTCTTTTTTTTTTAGATTTTTCTTTTTGAATAAGGAATACACAACCAGTGAAGGGCTGTCTACGTATCTCATTGTGATGAGAATCAGATGCGCAAAGTTCTTGAAGACTACTCCAAGAAAAGGTTCTTTTAAAGACTCGTTGTTTTTTTTTTCTTTGGGAAACTGTTGTGGAAAGACAAAATTAGACTCTTTCTGGTTGTTTATTGTAAATGGATATATAATAAATCTCTTTCTTTTGTTTTACGAATCACCCTAAAGCCGGTCAACAAGTCATTCCGAATAATATTGCAAATAGCACATATGATGCGCATGTTGGTTCAAAAGAAACGGGTACTTGTCTTAGACGGACTCAGCCCCTGTGCCGAGCCCCACTAAGTCAAATGCAAGTCATGCAAACAAAAGAGTGGCCTACTGGGGATACCATGTCTGTGTTCCAATTCTACTAAGGTTAAACCTAATAGAAAAAGGTATCTAGATTAGCTGTAAAATGAGCGGACAACTCGAGTCGGGTGAGAGACAACATACCGATAGTAGCGGTTTCCGGCTTTGTTGTGGGTCATCCCCATCCTAATAATGTGTAACTATAAATCTCTTACCAGGGACCAAGGGCCCACTGGCTTTATCTCAGCAGAAGTGGGGGTGCATAGTTGCAATTCCCATTTTTGTGGCAAAGTGTATTATTGAAGACTCAGAGGGGTGCGCGAGAGAAGACAATTATATTGCAGTTCAACAACATCAAAGCAGTGAATAAGCAGACATAGAGCACATTAATCCCATATATACAAAATATCCTAGAAAAATAAATAACACAAGCCAAACATAAGTCAATATACAAAGCTCAAATTCTGGCTATCCCCAGCTGAGTAGGCATTTGTCACACCCCCTTTTTTTATATAAAAACAAATTATATTAAATATTTATTAAAAGGATTTTTCCAATTGAAGTGACGTTTTGAAAAGGGATTATTTTATTTATTCAGAGTCGCCACTTGGAATTGAGTTTTGGTGTGTTCCAAGTCACCTTATGAATCCCTAATCAAAATGAAATGACTCTATTTTTATTGGTATGCGAAAACAAAAGTCAGCGTAAGGAATTCTGTTGACCGGGGAAAAGGTGTGAGGCATTCCCCGATTCACGCGGTTCTAGCACGGTCACTTTATCAACTTATGTTCCGCTTTAATTTATTTTTGCTTAAAATGTATTTATTTAGCTATGCCTATGATTCGCTTAAATTATTGTTGAACCTTTATTAGTCTTAACTAAGACGCGTAGTTGCGACCTCAACCTCGACATACACCAGCCGTGACGCGTAAACGCGACCTTAACTTGCGTATCACACCTAGAATTTTGAGCCTACTCGCCTTACTTAAACAATGATGATTATCTTTATTTAAATTCTTAATTCAAGACGTGTAACTAATCCAAGACAATTATTTTGTCCCTTTTTCACTCTTTGATAATGGGTGTTGAAGCGAATTCGCAATTCATCTCGTTCCCTTACATTGAATTAAAAAGGCATTAATATTAATCTGGTCCGAAACTATTATTTAACTTAAACTCAAAAACTCTTCTAATTATAATCACAAATGCACAATATGCGGATCATTAAATTTTCAAATCCTTGTAAGCATCATGCAAAGGACATCACATTCACATTTAAAGGAACTGAATATGCCTCGACGTCTAACATACAGAGATCATTTGTGAGTCAATTAAAGCAGGATATGACTATTTAACTTGATGCTATATTAATTTTCCTTGTATCTTGATTAGAGCCTTTTATCTTTGTAATAATAAGGAATCAACATGTAAAATAGATGTGATCCATTGGAATATATCCTTTTTATTTTTTAATCAATACGTAAGCAAATTTTAGACCATCACTGTGTCCAAGCTTTATCTCTTAAAATAAATTTTCATGCAAAACTCCAAGTTTTAATAATAAACAAATTCCAATATCCACTAATATACACTGGATTCATAATAAAGCTCGGTGAAACCACTAAATAAATTAACTACAAATTTGAGGAGCTTCACAGATATCAAAATAGTACAATTAAAAATAAAAGGAATCGACCTTTATTAAGCCAAGATTTTCAATACAGTGATACGAACAATTAACTCGGAAATCCGCAAGGATAAAGAAAATGATTTATTTATTCAGGAACCATGGCCCGTGACATTAAACTATACAAAGAAAATTGAGAGTTACCTTTTGCGAAGATTACAATAAGGAAACGGCTACAATCTACTGATTTCCAAGTTAACAATAGCTAACTTTCAAGTCCATGAACTCGAAACCGCGAACGAAAACCCCGAACTCGAACAAAACCTTTTTGAAACTCCTAAATTGCTCTAGGGTTTTTTTTTTCTTCTTGGTATATTGTGTTTCTTTTTTTACTCCTTCTCTGTTTCTTTTTTTTTTCCTCTATTTTTTTTGTGTGTGTTATATCTGTGTTGTTTTTTGTTGGTATAGGTGTGTATTTATATATAGATTAAGAGAGAATGGAGGGAGTAGGAGTTTTTGGGATAATTATTTATTGAGAGTTTTTAAGGAGGAAGACACGTTGATGGAGAGAGCTTTAAGGGGGATTAGTTTGGGTTAATTTAGGATTAGTTTGTGGAGCAGAGACGTGCAGGTAAGGGGGGATTTAGTTGGGATATTTAGGTTAGTTTCTAGGAAATCTTTTCACTTTTTTTTCTTTTTCTGTTTTTGTTTACTTCTTTAATTAAAATATAAAAAACTATTCAAAGATAATTTATTATTTACTAAATATTTTTAAACTTTAACAAATATAAGAAAATAGCTAGTGCAAATAAGATGTAACTAATAATACTACTAAAAATCACTAGCTTATTTATTAAAACACAAATTAGAAGAGAACATATTTTTGTAAATTTTCTTTTCTTTTGAAAAAATGAAAACTAAACTTATCCTAAAATGTAACTCTATTTTTTGTAGTTTTTTTGAATTTTTTTTAAAAAGTAAGGCTTACTAAAAATAAATTAAAAATCAAAATATTTAACTAAATCTAAAAGAAATACTTAAACGCTTAAAATGGTGTAAAACTTAAGTTCGGTAAAAAATTAGGTGTTCACATCAATTGCAAAATTGCTCATTTTTGAGTTAGTACAATAATAAATTTGAATGTTTTTCTTTCTAATAATAATAAATAAAAGTTTATATTTCTAACCCAAGAAATTGTAGAAACTTAGATGAATCTTTTACGTTGAAAGTTAAGATATATCTTTTTGAAATTGTACCCTTGTGGCAAAATGTATAAGAAAAAACAAAAGAGGAATTTTTAGTTTTATTTTGTATGTGGAGCGAGGAGGGAGATACTTTTTCCTTTTTAGTTAAGTGATATTCGTTGAAGATTTTCCACACGAGGAGAGATCGATTTTGTGGCGCCTCATTACTATTTCCTCCGTTCCAAAATAAGTATCGTTTTAGTAAAAAAGTTTGTTCCAAAATAAGTATCGTTTTAGTAAAAAAGTTTGTTCCAAAATAAGTATTGCTTTAGAAATTTAAGAAAAAAAAATAGTAACTGTTTCTAATTATACATTATATTAAATAAGTTCTTAATAGTGTTCAATTCTAAAAAAAAAAAAAAAAAATCTGATAAATAGGGGTAACTTAATAATTTATACCTTATATTTTTTTTTAATGGACGTAAAATAA
Source organism: Lycium ferocissimum (assembly GCF_029784015.1). Classification (NCBI taxonomy): domain Eukaryota; kingdom Viridiplantae; phylum Streptophyta; class Magnoliopsida; order Solanales; family Solanaceae; genus Lycium; species Lycium ferocissimum. Next base: position 60,559,488 of record NC_081342.1, read on the forward strand.
GATAAATCGACACTTATTTTGAGACAGAGGGATAGTTTATATTGGTAAAAGTCTTTCACACGAGGAGAGATCGATCTTCTGGCGCCTCATTATAAATATAATTTTAGTATGTGACCATTTTAACATTAGATCGGTAAAAGTAACACGGAAAATTGACAAATAAAGTAAATAAAATCATTTTTTGAGTTTAATTTCATGGTGGACATACTAAAAATTGAAGAAGAAAAAAAAAATGTTGACTCACATGTAATGGATCGACTTAATTTTCGAACAAAAGAAAACAAAACAATAAGAAAGAAAGAAAAAAGAAAGATCACCTTGTAATATCAATGCATATATTGACTAGTTTTTTCCATCTTTGCCTTTGAACAAAAAATGTTAAATGATGATGATTGGATTCCCAATGTCAAAAGATGAACTACTTGAGCATGCTCTAATCATCAAGAAGAAAAAATAATTTTTTATATATAAGGGTATTTTGATAAACTTTATACTTCATCATTGATTTCTTAATATGCGTGTTTTTTTATTAAGATGACAATTATTATGAGAGTATTAAATTAACAAAACAATTATTAGGTGGGATTAGCAATGTGTCAAATGAATTGGCTGACTGGACACTTTTTATCACTCAACTGAAGAGTGACAGGATGTAGTCCGAGGCATATACTAGTATTTTTAGTGGAGTCAATTATAAGTGGATTATTGTAACATGACTGCGGGCCTACCGTATCCATTTTTTTTTTTAATAGAGTAACCTCTAACTTCTTCTTTTTTAATTTTAATATTTTTTTTTAATCAGGCATCATCGTGATGGACCATATCTGTCTTTCAAATTCAGCAACAATATGTCTTTATCGCCTTTTTCTTTGTGGCCCTTTCATTTGATTCCACGTTTAATCTCTCTTTTTGTTTTTTCCCTTATGGAAGAGGATCAAAGATCGAATCAAGTATGGAGTTATTAGCTAAGAATGATTAGATCAAGATTAATATAAACATGTCTAATTTCAATGTCTTACTGAAAGTTTATACTCCCTCCGTTCCAAAAGTAAATGGGAATGGCATACCCCTTAACAAAGTTAATTAACGACATTAATCAAAAGTTAATTTGTACTTTCTCCAAACTTTTTAAACAACTTGAAATAGTTAAAGTTGGGGGTTGAAAAAACCATTAGAGAGAAGGGTAATTTTGAAAAATTTAATTAATACATTTTTCGACTTTACAAAATTCATTTATTTTGGTTAATAAAAAATGTGTTAGAAATTCATTTATTTGAAATGGAGGGAGTATCGTCTTTAATTTATTAAATTGATATTGGCAATATACGAAAATACGTAACAATTAAATAATACATTATTCTAGTAGCATAAATGTTTTGCAATATTACATAGCTTTAGGTAAATAGTTACTCTTTTAGTGTGATATCATTTCCTTTTTATTTCGTTGGAAAAAACCAAAGCTTTTAAACTTGAAAATAAATTTAACTTATACTTTTTATGGTAATTCATGACATAGGAACTGATATCGAAAATGTCAAATTATAACTAAAAGAATCAAATCGTTAAATGAAACGGTGCTTAGTCAAACAAAAGTGAGATTTCAAATTTCAACCAAAAGAAATATTTGATGGTTTCATCTTGTTTAAAAATGCTTTTCTATTTCATTAATGTAACTAGAGATCTAACAAATGGTAATAAAGGTCGGCATCATTATAGGGGTATGGAACCTTGGGATTATCTGTAAATTAAAGGATATTTATGATTCTTGAAGTCAACATCTAATAAGCATGTTTGACAATTTCAACTTGCAAGGTGACTGCAACAACATCTTAGCTGGAGAATACAACTCCACGACTTAAGCCAGCTTTTATGATCTACATTGAAGCAATACGTTGTAGACCATTCAACATGATCCGTAGATGACAACGACGACAATATCCATAATAAAATATTATTATTAATAATAAAAAAAATTCATCCTATCTATAATTGCTCAATTTTATTACTCCTAATTCATTAAATACAGTGATCTGGGCAATGCATTTCGATTGGTTGAGCTACCCGTATTTTCACCTTGTTCGTGAGGGTTCTAATCCCCACGCTGTAATCCCTTCCCCATTTTCCCTTCCTCCTATCCCCATGTAATAAAAACAAATTTAAAAATAAAATAAAATCATACCTTGTCGTTAGCAAATTGCCTCTTTTTTTTTTCTTACCATTAATCGAGCTTCAACAAGAAATGAGTGAACTTCATATGTCCATTTTTTTCGAAGAAAAAGGTTTACATGTACTCCTCAACTTTTGATGATGTGATTTAAAATTACTCTCAAATATGAGTACCTTTAGAGATCAATGACAAAATGAAACAGTGGGGTGATATTCAAAGTAGCCAATTGCAAAATTGCTCATTTTTTATTTAGGACAATAATAAATTTGAACATTTTTCTTTCTAATAATAATAAATAAAAGTTTATATTTCTAACCCAAGAAATTGTAGAAACATAGATGAATCTTTTACCTTGAGAGTTAAGATATACTTTTGAAATTGTAACCTTGCGGCAAAATGTATAAGAAAAAAGAAAGAGGAATTTTTAGTTTTATTTTGTATGTGGAGCGAGGAGGGGGATGCTTTTTCTATTTTAGTTAAGTGATATTCGTTGAAGATTTTCCACACGAGGAGAGATCGATTTTGTGGCGCCTCATTAGTATTCCCTCCATTCCAAAATAAGTATCGTTTTAGTAAAAAAAGTTTGTTCCAAAATAAGTATTGCTTTAGAAATTTAAGACAAAAAATAGTAATTGTTTCTAATTATACATTATATTAAATAAGTTCTTAATAGTGTTCAATTCTAAAAAAAAAACATCTAATAAATAGGGGTAACTTAATAATTTATACCTTATGTATTTTTTTTTAATGGACGTGAAATGAGATAAAACGACACTTATTTTGAGACAGACGGATAGTTTATATTGGTAAAAGTCTTTCACACGGGGAGAGATCGATCTTCTGGCGCCTCATTACAAATATAATTTTAGTATGTGCCCATTTTTACATTAGATCGGTAAAAGTAACATGGAAAATTGACAAATAAAGTAAATAAAATCATTTTTTGAGTTTAATTTCATGGTCGACATACTAAAAAAAGAAGAACAAAAAAAACTGTTGACTCACATGAAATGGATCGACATACAAAAAAAAAAAAGGAACAAAAAAAAAACTGTTGACTCACATGAAATGGATCGACTTAATTTTCTAACAATAAGAAAAAAGAAAACAAGTGGACCATTTGTCTCAAGTCCACATCAGCAGCGTAACGTATTTTCCGGGAAACTGTGTGGACATTCTACCTGAAAAAAAAAAAAAAAAAAAAAAAAAAAAAAAAAACTTCAATTTCTCTCTTTCTCTCTCAAATTCATTCTATCAATCCAGAATTATCAATTCCAAATTTTAATTCTTTAATTCTTTCACAACAAAAATATTCACCTTCAAACCTTTCTCTCTTCATGTTTCATCATTTCTTGATGATGATAAAACTATTACTATAGTTTTTCATTTCGTTTAAAAGTTAATTGTAAAAAGTGAGATGAACGTTACAAAAATGGACGTAAAATCACGTCTAACACGAGGAATATCACGTCAATTCTCAACAGGATCATTAAGAATGAGCGGTAAATTCAGTTTCAAAAGACAAAACTCAATGGATCCAAGAAACAACAACATGCGTTTCAGTTTTGGAAGACAATCATCACTTGATCCAATACGTAGATGTCCATCATTCGAAAATGAAACAGTTGCTGTACCAGATAATTTAGATTCGACCATGCAGTTGTTGTTTTTAGCATGTAGAGGTGATGCTAATGGTGTTAAGGAATTGCTTGATAATGATGATGTTGATGTTAATAGTATTGATTTAGATGGAAGAACTGCTTTGCACATTGCTGCTTGTGAAGGACATGTTGAAGTTGTTAAGCTTTTGTTAAGTAGGAAAGCTAATATTGATGCTCGTGATCGATGGGGAAGCACGGTAAATTTTCGCGATTTTTTTTGGCTCGTAAAATTGTATTGTTTGTCGTGATTTTTAAAAATAGTAGTTTCAGATTATGTGTCGTTTTAGAAGTTCGAGACAAAAGTAATTATTTTTCCCATTTTACGCCAATGAACCCGAATTATGACAAATGTTTCTTATTGTTGTTTGTTGTTCTCCTTGATATGCTATCCCTGATAATTTTTGAAATTTAAGTACAAGTAAATATGGTGAAATCGTAATTCTAATTTTACCGAGGGAAAATATGTAAGGAGGGGAGCTGGAACTAAACTTTTAATTCTGAAGAAACTTTAGCTAAGTTTTTGGATAAAACTGTGAAGATATTGTGAATGAATGTTGGTTTGTCTGGAAAACAATTCTGAAGAAACTTTTAGCCAAGTTTTTGGATAAACTATGAAGATATTGTGAATGAAAGTTGGTTTGTCTGGTAAACAATTCTGAAGAAACTTTTAGCTAAGTTTTTGGATAAACTGTGAAGATATTGTGAATGAATGTTGGTTTGTCTGGGAAACAGTTCTGCTGCGAATTTCTTCTGTAATTTGTGAAGAATCATTAGAAGGATTAGATAAAGAAGAAAATTTAAGTGACAGAAGATAAGAAAGAACTTACTTAGGTCTTATAGAATCTAAAGGGTTCAAATGGCTTTGGTGATATCGAAAAATGCAAACTTGTGACATTTACAGACTACTATGTATCTCTTTATTTTTTTATTCATCTTTTTCGCATTTGGGTAATATACTATTTATAAGGGCCCTTGAACTTCCTTTATTATTATGGCAGGCTGCAGCTGATGCGAAATACTATGGAAACAATGAAGTTTACAATATCTTAAAGGCCCGGGGGGCCAAAGTCCCGGTAAGTGGGAAGATAATTTTCTGGTTAAAGTGAGCTTTATGATATTATGGCGCTGAGTATTTGTCACGTTGCTAGAAACTCAGAAACACACCAATGACTGTAGCAAATCCTCGAGAAGTTCCAGAATACGAACTAAATCCACTGGAGCTTCAAATCCGGAAACGGGATGGAATCTCGAAGGTAAGGTCTCTCTATGTTTTCAAAATAAGCATTGGGATGTTTCAGTTTTGGTAAATGATGAAAGCATTAAAATGCCAGGTTTGCAGTCAGCATAAGCAAAATTCAAAAGTTATACTAGTTAGCTCTTTGATCTTCACTAGGAGAACTATACACTACGTTAGAACCGATATTCAAAGATACAACCTTCTTCCGTGAAACAAAATTGAAATGGACAGTGCTCCGATGTTTCTATAGAAAAGATTGACTACTGCTACTATGCTCGGTCCATATCTATCCATAACCAGGAGATCATCTTGGCACAAATTTATCTGAAATCAGTTTTAGTTCTCCTCTTGAACTTGTGATGATTGCAGTGAGTACTTTGTCGTAACTCTAAATTTTAGGTATACTTCTATATTTTCAGTTTGCTGAATTGGTGAAACTTCTTAATTCAATTATGTCACCAACTGTAGTTCATTTGGCAACAAGTTAAGATTAACAAAAATCAACATTACCTCATAGGAGGCCTAACCTTAAATTTTCAACTTTTGCAAACTTTTGAACATTTTATTTCCTGCTTTGCTTCCTGAAGAAAGCTATGAGACATCTGCACTGACTTACCCCCCCCCCCCCCCCGGAAGCAATTTGTGCTTGATTTCGCACTAATTCTTCTTCAATCTTCTCTTAACAACTTTGCTGCGACTCTTTTTTTGGCCTTCAACAGGGTTCGTATCAAGTTGCTAAATGGAATGGGACAAAAGTTTCTGTCAAGATACTTGACAAGGATAGCTATGCAGACCCTGAAACGATGTATGTTGTCAGTGTATTTTCTTTTGATCTCCTAATTCTTGACCATAGGCCACATTTCTGTTATTGGATTTAGAAATATGCTTTATCAGAGGGACATGCGTATTTTGGACTTCAACTAGTAACCGTGTTGCCTGATTAGCTGTGACTAGCAAGCTTTGTCATGATACATTGATCTGGATATTGAATTAGTTGTGCAGCTTTGGTGGATGATTTATGCAGCTTAGGTTGCCTTGTCAGATTTTGAAGAAAACAACGGTTTATATATTTCCTCTCTGGAAGATTGAGTTGACGGATGTTGAACTTTAATTTGTAGTAATATGGAATAAGTTGAGGATCACACCTGGTCCTTCTGGAGGCCTTCTTGTTAGGCTTTTCCCCCAATTTCATCCTAACATTTCTCTGAAACCAGAATTTATGAATGCAAAATTGTATAAGCTTCTTTGCAATTTTCTACTCCCTAGTTAAGGAGACGTGGATTCTTCTACCTTGGTTTGTAGTATAATACATAATAAGTCGATGCTCACATCTGTTGTTTGTGGTAGCGTCCTCGCGCAGTTTACTTCTTTCATCCTAACTTACGATGCATAATTGTGCATCCTAAGTTACTACCACTTGCTGTGGTTGTCAGGGTTCTTCGAAGGGAAACTGATACCTATATCTTTTTTTCTGGTGCCTGTCTAAATTAAAAAACTTTATAATCTTCACTTGTGCGATTGCCGCAAATTTTCGCTCAGTCATTGAAGTGATTCAGGGGAGATGCTTTATTTCCAAGTGCCTTGATTCCTGAGGGGACAGAACTTTAGTTTTACTTCAAGATTATTAGATCTTTTAGATTATCTTGTGAGGTGTATCTTTGTCTTAATTATTGATGAGAACTTTTGGTAAGTGGGGAGAGTATTTTGAAGTTGAGATCGAATGCTTAAAGCTGCTGTTTGCACATAATTCACATTTTTCTCCTAGCAGAACCTTCTTTTCCTTCATTATGTTCTTTTGGCTTCTCATTTCAACAAATCAATTTGTTGTTATTTAGGATTGTCAATTCTTATTTTTCCGTGAACTGTTTTTATTCTTGATGCTAAGATCGCCTTAATTCCATTTCCTTGACATGCAGAAATTCTTTCAAGCATGAATTAACTTTGTTGGAGAAAGTACGGCATCCTAATGTGGTTCAGTTTGTTGGAGCTGTTACACAAAATATACCAATGATGATAGTACTAGAGTATCATCCAAGTGTAAGCTCTCTCTATTTTTCCATCTCACCCCCCTCCCCCCAATTCCCTTCTTCACTCATATCCATCTATACGCTATTGTCAATATTGTATGTTATTATGCATACAAAATATTGAGAAGTATTCAATCAGCTCCTACATGAAAAGAACATTCAATTTTGTGCTGTGAGTTCTCTCCTGATGTATTTTCGTTCTTATCAATTTTATGCGCTCTATTGTTTCTTGGCTTAGCTTTCCAATGGGTAATGTATTCATGTATTCTTGATTTTTCAGGGTGACCTACGTAGCTATCTTCAGAAGAAGGGACGTCTATCTCCTTCTAAGGTTCTAAGATTCGCTCTGGATATTGCCAGGCAAGTCTGATCTCTTTCATACTTACCGAAAACAAAATCTCTATTAGTACATCTGAGATCTTTTATGTGTATGCTGATAAGATGTTCTAATTTCTTTGGTTGCATCCTGTTTCCGTCATATGAACTTATTTTCAGGGGAATGAATTATCTTCATGAATGTAAACCGGACCCAATCATCCATTGTCTTCTAATGCCAAAGTAAGAAAACTAAATGCTTCATGATTCTCATATATTAAATGACCATTTCAATGTAATCGTCCCAATATGTACTTCTTTTAATGTTTGTAATTTTTGTAAGGTGCCAGAAATATTTTGCTGGACAATGGTGGTCTATTGAAAGTTGCAGGATTTGGTTTGATTAGATTGTCAAACATTTCACCTGACAAAGCAAAGTTGCTGCAACCTCAAGCCATTGACCGTGCAAGTAAGCATTTAAATTCAAGCACATACAGTTTAATCACAGTCTAATAATAGACAAAAAAAGAGCCTTCTAGTTTGATAATTAGTGACCACTTCAAAATTCAGGTGATGGACTTAAGTGTGTTCTTATTTCATGAGACGAGCAGTTGTAACTACAATACCTATTGACTACAGCATTCTCTTTCTTGTCACTTGTAGGTCCCTATATAGCACCTGAGATTTATAAGGACGAAATTTTTGATAGAAGTGTGGATGTATATGCTTTTGGAGTTCTAATTTATGAGGTAAAGATTCAATTTCATATCATTTAACTTATGGCTGCATTTCTTTTAGCTAACAGGGACATGTGTTTTATGAAGTAAATTTTAACATTCTTCTTTTCTTATATGGTTTTTTTTTTAAAATCTAGTCAATTTTTCCTACCATATCAGAACTATTGTAGATTCCTTGTTTTTCCACTTTGCTGGCACACTTAAAACATGAATGATCAGTCTTCCTCAAATATTGTGTTCTGTATGCTTCAGATGATTGAGGGAATACTACCGTTTCATCCTAAGTCACCTGAAGAGGCTGCTAGGTTGATGTGCAAAGAGGGTAAAAGACCATCATTCAAGTCAAAATCTAAGTATCTGCCGGACCTTAAAGAGTAAGCGCAGCTATTCATTTTTATTTTTAATTCTTGAATGCAATCTGGTCATTTGCAGTATGTATGCAGTTATAGAGTAGCAACATCACGTACTAATGCAGCAGATGTTCCATGTCATAGTCGTAACCGTTCTAACGGATATGACTTCTTTGTGAAAGGATTCAGAAAACGATTGTTGTTAGCTGTTGTGTTTTACAGAAGTAATGTGCAACTTTCTTTGGTTTCTTCTATCTGGCTGCTTAGTCCAGTATTATGTGTTATCGTTTGTCTTTAAACTTGCATTCTCCGATTTGACGTTCTTTTCCTACCAGAGCTCTTTGAAGATCTTGGCATTTCTAAGTGGACGATGATTTATTTTCCTCTGTCCATCCATCTGATGATAAAATATCCAACTTTACAAATGTGCATTACCTTATTTTAGATTTCCTTATATTTTACCAATCTTAAAGAATATAACAAGAAGATTGTGCATAATCAGGCCTTCTTCCCCCACCATAATTTTGCAAGGCTCTGTCTATCTAAAATACTTTTGTTGATCTTATTACTTTAGGATAAGTTCAGTGATGATTTTCGTGTTTCTTTTACTAAATTTGCTGAATGTCTAGGTTGATTGAAGAATGTTGGCATCCGGATTCTTTTATACGGCCAACATTTTCGGAGATCATTGTGCGCATGAATAAAATTGTTGCAAACTGCTCAAAACACGGATGGTTGAAAGATACTCTAAAGCTTCCCTGGTAATGCTTCCACTGCACTATTTTGCGTAATATGAATCTTTTTTCAGTTGTTTACAATATTCAAAGGTCCTTGGACCAAGAAGAAAAGATTTAGCACTGTGGATAACTTCTGCAAGAATTGAAATTGCTTCCACCCGGTGTTTCAAGCATTAGAATTTTTACATTCTCACACACTTCCAGTTTTTCTGTTTTTAATTTAAATTGTAACAACATATCCATGTGCAAAGCATAACTGACTTGAGTGGCGACCAGTGAACTATATAACGAGCTTATGAAGTTGTAGACCAAAGCAGCTTTTGACTTTCAAGAAACCCGACAACAGAAAGTTTGTTCTGCTAGTTGAAATGTATGATAATCTGGTCTAAAAGTTTAAGTTGTTAGAGAGAGTACACATTTATTTTCTTAATTATTACTCCAGCATACTATGTCGTCTTACTTTATCAAACCAGTCACCCATTGAAATATAAAGTGTACTAGTTCTGTATAGAAGTTCTGCCAAAATTAAACTTTGGCTGAACAACTTCAAACTTCATATTTTAGTTCACTTTTGCACATTCGTCTTGATTATTTTCTTTTACCATTTTTTTACTGAGTGCATTACCTTGTGATGAGACATTTAAGGTATATTACAAGATTGGTTTTCCATCGTAGGAACATCCTTAGATGAATTTCTTGGTGCAGGTTATAGAGTGCAACAAATTACGTTGACCTTGGAAAAAGCTAAGATCCGGTGGAGAATATTGCCACAAGATTCTTGTGACTATTCGATATAATGTGGATGTGTGGCAGATTATGATATCATAGTAAGCCTTGTGCAGTCTTTGCAAGAATCGTTGATCGTGTTGTTGGACCAAATAAAGGAAGATCGCAGGGTGTGAGTGATCGGAATAAGAATTGAAACTTCAGGCACAGTGCTTCTTCTAGTTTGAGTAAGCTGGAACTCTGATATATCATCTCTTAAGCTTCTTTCTTAGTCTATTTATAAGCTTCCACTGGACCAACTTGTATCTGGCTGTATAAGGAAAAAGGAAAGATATTATCCTATATTTTTCTTGTTTGATATGTTAAGCGAACTGACGAGAATTCATTCTGCAACTATTGTATAAATGTATCACTTTTAGCCTTTTCTGTTCGTCTATATTATCTCCTGCACTTCTGCTACCTACACATAAAAAACCAAAAGAAGTGAGTAATTACTGATCTGACTTTCCCCATTGAATTTAATTTTCCTTAGTTTATGGTTTCCTTCACTTTAGAATCCAGAATTTCAGTTCCTTAATCTGAAGTTCAACCTGAGTAAGTGTCACGCCCCGAATTATGGCCTGGGCATAACACGGCACTCGGTGCCTTGCTGCATATGACCGAGCGAACCACATGACTTGCTGAGTCTACATGGGACATGAACTGATGCGGAATATAAAGTAAACATGCATGAATTGTGAAAACATGAAGTTCAATAATCATAAGTCTGAAAATATTATTATTATTATATTTTGAATGCGGAATTATGGTAATGTAGCCATTAAGGCCAACTCAACTGAACATGACAACTGACTAGTCTATGAAACCTCGACACGAATCATGTAAACCTTCTTCACCGGGACAAGGCCCTCGGCATACCTTAAATGCATAACTGACATAAATAGAAGTAAAGACACAACCCCGAATGAGATGGGGCTCACCAAAAGCTGATACGAGCAATGTCCTAATGAGCAAATCTGCTGTCCTGTCAATCAATACCTGCATCGTGAAATGCAGGCCCCCGGGCAATAGAAAGGGGACGTCAGCACATTGAATGTACTGGTATGTAAAGCAACTGAAAGAAATAACATGGGATATGGAATAACATGATAAGAACTGAAAGTGAAACTGAAAACCTGGACATGAACATGAGCATGGGTATATATATATATATATATATATATATATAAAGCATGAGTAAAAATATCATAAGTAGGGAGAGCAATAACTTATAACCGATCCATGATCGGTGCTTGCGTCCCGCCCGCGAACACTCGGTCCTTGCCAGGGGAACATGAGATTTAATAAAATATGAAAGGATCCGATCATTATGAGAGATCGTCCGGGACATGGGTGGAGCGATCCTCATCCTACTAAGTGCTACGTAGTTTCGGGCTATCCGAAGCCTTATCCGCAATTAAAGCAACTCCCAAAACTTGAACATGTAAAATAAGTGGCACTTCTTTCGCCCATGGTTTTCATGAATATAACTTGCTTGTACATGGATATCATGAATTATAGCTTGCTGGCATGAACTTGTAAAACATGTATAGTATTTTCTTGAAAATAGCATACTATATCATAAACTAGCATGCATGAACCCATGGAATGAGATATATGGGCTTTCATGGATTACTGGACGATTCTTAATAATCATAAAGAAATATTAAGAACTCAATGATGGAATTATAACAATTCATACATAATATAATCATGGACATGGACCTAGGGATATCATGAACATGGTATAGAAACCCTAGTTTTCGCAGAGAATCATAATTTATGGATTTTGAGGCGTGGGAAGAATAATGATGTTCCCACACGTAGATAGTAACTCTACATACCTTAATCGCTCCAAAACTTGAAGAAAAGTCTGAATCTTTGAAGAAGAATTCCAAAAGCTTTGAATTTGGAAACCTTGAGAGGATTTTCACTGATTTTCGTAGCTACTGTTCGTGGCTCAAAGGGTACTGTTACCGAAAATCCAATCTCCACCGTTCATATTTTAGACTTATGTGTTATGAACACTCAGTTAAAATTTGGGCTTGATCCAACGGTTAGATTATCGGGAAACACTAAATTAATATGGCTGGTCGGAATGAAACTCAATAGAAAAATACTAGAGTTTTCTCCAACTTTTTACAAATCTTGATTTTTATAGGGTAACCGGATGGATGGATTTATTCTAATCTTTATAAATGATAAATCTTGTAGAATACAAAGGTTCTTCATTAAAATATTTACCTTGGAGGAAACCTTAGGAAACTAAATTCTTGAAAGTTTCTTGATTTCAAGAATGAGTTTCTTGCAAGATTGAAGTGTCCAGGTTCTTTAGGGATGGAGGTAGAGAGAAAAAGAATAGTCTCTTAGTGTTTAGAATAGTGTTAGGGACGTTTTTATTTCATACAATTATAAAATAAGGAGTCCCAATTTGAGTAGGAAAAAGGCTAAAAACGTAACTCAAAATCGAAAATTCTGCTCCGACCAAAGGATAGTAAAACAGGCATAACTCTTAGGACAAGAGCCCGTTGAGCTCCATAAGATACCGTTGGAAAGCTATTCCAAAGGGCTACAACTTTCATGTTTTAAGTTTTCTCAAATTATCAACTAATAAAGGAGTCACGGGTCTTAGAAATAAATAGGCTGGTCAACCACTTTCGTAATACGTACAAACTTTCAAATTTTCTCTAAAACTCTAACGTTACGAGTCTAACATGAGTTCTAAGATACGAGGTGTTACAGTAAGTCCTATCACCAAGCCAATACAGCATGTATCATCAACAAATATATCTCTACCTTGAAGGATAGCTCAAGTGAAAGGCTAAATGACTATTAGCTGTCAGCAGCCAGAAATTCTAGAAAGGAAATGAAAGAGTTAGAACAATGTTATAGGATAAGAAACTAACGTTTGTGGACTCCTAGTAATATGAACGGTTAAATGTACCGGCAGCCAAACTTAATTACTGGCACTGATTTGTATATTATATCTATATTATATGTATAGTATATGTATATTCAAGTATAAATATACAAAACCTATACATTTGTTGGCTATTTTGTAAACTTAGATCAATTATCCAAAAGTATTGTGCTGTTATGTAGGGTACTACTTTATTCTGTGGATTCGTCAGGAATGGAAAGAATAAAAGAAGATCATATATTTTCAAAATTGACCTTCTACTCATATTCTTGTTAGAATCTTCATAACAGAAACAAGGAGAAAAGTCTTAGCTGGTTTCCTTGTAATTTGTGACTATCCTTGCCAAAGACAATATAGAGCGAAAATAACCAAGTCCAAAGCCATTGAATTCTTAGTCATTAATTGTCCAAATTGTTCAATTTTTGGTTTTCGTTCTCTGTTTTTGCAATTTTCAGTATCGACACTTTAACGTTTTCTTATGCTTTCTCTCCCTTATAAATTTCCACTTCAATGTGTCACATTTTTCAAACATATGTGGGAAAGGGATTTTAAGGAATCAAGAAACAAAATATGGGAACAATACAAGAAGTTTTTCCAAAAAAAGCTCATGTTCTAGCCATCCCATTACCAGGACAAGGCCACATAAATCCCATGTTACAATTCTGTACAATTTTAGCCACAAATTATGGCATCAAAATCACCCTACTTCTTACAAATACTATCACCAAATCCATGGAATATGCTCCAGCCAACAGTTTAATTAACATTGAAACAATTTCTGATGGCACTGAAGAAAGCAATATTCAAGATAATAGTGTCGTGGCATTTTTTAAACAATTCCAATCAAAAGTTTCCCCTAGCTTGGTTGAAATTATTGAGGAAAAAAGAAATTCTAGCCAAGCTGTGAATGTTCTTTTATATGATTCTGTTATTCCATGGGCTTTGGATATAGCCAAAGAATATGGTTTATTTGGAGTTTCATTTTTCACTCAATCTTGTTCTGTTACTGCTGTTTATTATCATATGATGCTAGGAACAATGAACAATGATGATTCTTTAGTTTCATCAGTGCCTAATTTTCCATTGATGGGAACTAAAGATTTGCCTTCATTTTCATACTTTAAGGATTATTCAAAAGATGTTATGCTGCTTCTTCTTAATCAGTTCTCTAATATCCAGGAGGTAGATTGGGCATTGTTTAACACATTTGACAAGCTGGAAGAGGAGGTAATTTAACTTAATTTTAAACGATTTTCGTTTCAATTTATGTGACACATTTGACCAACCGGAAGAGGAGGATCTTTTCTGTGTATGTGGCTGAAAATTCTGGCAATTCGTTAGGATTTTGCCAGACATCCAGACCATCACCATCTTGTTGTGTAGAAATTCCGGCAACATAGTTTTGCTTCAAATTGTTCCAAATCAACTCCAAATATTCCAAATTTAATTTGTTAATTCAGCCTTTAGTGCTAGTCGGCAAGAATTTTCAATTGTTAGATTCAACACAAACTTTTAGACGTCAATAGACCCAACAATGGTGTTCTTCAAAAAATTTCGACAACCAATCGGAAATAATCACAAATAAGTAATGAGTCTTCAGTTTTCTAGTACACATATAAAAAAAATGGAGAGAAGGGGGGGAAGGAATTCCTAGCAAACGTACACAATTTTTTTAACGGGGTTAACCAGCCTTTTAAAAGGTCACCCGCAGATTAAAATGGGCTAATATTTAGTAAATGGACAGAAAAATATTTAAGTTATATACACCGATAGTGTCAAGATCTTTTTACATCATTATTATACGTAAAATAACAAGATATAGCATGTTAGCTATCATTTTTATCAAATTGTCAGTTAATGCTTATCATGGAAATGTTCTTGTAATTATACATTAATGACCTGATTGTGTCATGGGCGGCTCTAAGGCTAAGCCACTTAGGTCGTTGCCTTAGGCCCCCAACATTTTGAAGGCCCCAATTTTTTTTAAAAAAAACTATTATTATTATCATTACATACTATATAATTTATATAAATAATTATTATAAATAAATTGTTAAAGTATATTTTTTGTTATTTGATTAAGGTTAGTCTATATCAATAAGTTCATAAATTATGATAATTTTCTTCACACATTAATTTGTATATTTTCTTTACTCATCAATTTTAATTTTATCCTTTTTATATAGGAATTAAGTTATATAGACAACATAATGAATTTCTTTTAAAATCTTATTTGAAACTGCATGGACAAAAAAACATTCACAAACGGATTTTATTTTAGTGTAATTTAATATATTAGGTTATTTACAATTTATTGATATTCACCCATGAATGCTACTTAATTAATAGAATGAACTACACTTATCGTTAAAATTGATCAGAAGGTGTAAGTATTTTTGGCATCCAATGCTCAAAACATAAACTATTACGTTATATATGTTCATTTCTTTTTCTTGTCTGTGATGATAGCCAAATCAAAATTTTCACTTTGAGTTTGGACCTCAACATCAGAAAATCCACCACTTTATTCTTTGTTCTCTTCTTCCTATTTTTCTTAAATTTGCTATTCTTTTTACCTTAAATTTATTTGTTGTTAAGAAGGCAATTTTTTTTGTTAGTCTATAAATTTTATAGAATAAATTTAACGGCCTCTCAATATGATTTCGCCTTAGGCCACGAGATCCGTTGAGCTGCCCCTGGATTTCAGTAAAATAAACTCCAAGCAAAATACTAATAACAAGTAAAAAAATTAGCACCTTCCTAAAAAAGAACTCATGTATGTGGAGCAATAATATAGTTTTGTAACACAAAACAATTTATAAATAAATAAATCTTCTTTCTGCACATATTGCTAGGTGGTAAAGTGGATGGCAAGCAAA
Source organism: Lycium ferocissimum (assembly GCF_029784015.1). Lineage (NCBI taxonomy): Eukaryota > Viridiplantae > Streptophyta > Magnoliopsida > Solanales > Solanaceae > Lycium > Lycium ferocissimum. Next base: position 60,575,283 of record NC_081342.1, read on the forward strand.
TGGCCAATCAAGACAATAGGACCTTTGATTCCCTCAACATATTTAACCAAAACTCACAATGATAATGGCAAAGAAGACTCTCGAATCCATCTATTCAAACCAGATTATGAATCTTGCATGAAATGGCTACACGAGAGAGACGATAACTCGGTGATTTACGTATCATTTGGGAGCGCTGCTGGAGTTGAACAAGAACAAATGGAGGAACTTGCATATGCTTTAAAGGAAATCAATCAATATTTCTTGTGGGTTGTGAGAGATTCTGAAGAACATAAACTTCCTAAAGATTTCAAGTCAGAGTCATTAGAAAAAGGTCTTATTGTGAAGTGGTGCAATCAACTTGATATTTTGAATCATAAGGCAATTGCATGTTTCTTGACACATTGTGGATGGAATTCTACTCTCGAAGCATTAAGTATGGGGGTGCCAATGATAGCTATACCACAATTTGTTGACCAAATGACTCATGCAAAGTTTATTGAAGATGTGTGGAAAGTTGGAGTACGACCTAAATTGAACAAAAAAGAAATTGTCACAAGAGAAGAAATTAGTACTTGTATTGATGAAGTTGTTCATGGGAAAAGAGGAAAGGAGTTTAAGAGAAATGCTCTTAAGTGGAAAGATTTAGCCAAACAATCAATGTTTGAAGGTGGAAGTTCTCGTAAGAATATAGAAGAATTCATTTCAAAAGTCACGTCTCTTTAACTTAGGCACGTGTTATTGAGTACCTAACTACTCTCTCCATCCCTTCTGTGGTAGCTTGAGTTTTTCTTTGACCACAATTTGTTCATATGCTATTTTAAATATTTTAATTTGTTAATTATTGTGAGTATAGTACTTTTTATGCAATTTTCATATATGTAAATTTTATTTTAAATTTTTTTAAAGATGCTATGTCTTCACGGTCAAAATTAAGAAATTTTATTCACGAAATTCAAATTGTGCCACATAAATTGAGACAGAAAGAGTAAGAAAAAATCGTCCTCAATTGAAAATTGATAAAATTGCATCAAGAACACCCTTTCTCAAGATCTAAATTATGATGGTACGCTGTCGATGACATACATACGTAGGGAAAGACATGATAAATCAGAAATGTCTAGAGAAAACTGATTCAGGCTATGCGTCCACCAAACACAGTATATGGAGGGATCTGGTCATGTACGAGTTCCCTTATGCAGTGCAGTATGAGAATCGACACAAGATTTTTATGTGAAAGACTCCTTGCTCAAGGGATTAAAAACCACGACCTACCCAGTAGGATTTCAACTCCACTAACCGAGCAAACTCAGGTTACAACTTTATTGCAAGTTAGAAGTTAACTCCCATAACCCCTCACCCTTATAATAACGCTTGTGCAACCCTCGCCCTTAACTACCCCTAGCCAAGCACACTAATACACCTAGACTAACTCTAACCTAGTGTACCACTCAAAGTTCTTGTGAAGACGCTCTTCCAACAAGCAACCTTTGAGAATATAACTAATACGCCTAGAGTAACTCTAGTCTAGCGTACCACTCAAAGGCACTCTTTAAGAATTCACCACTGTGACTAACACTAGCCACCCATACAGTAATACAACTATGCTAACTCTAGCCTAGTGTACCACTCAAAGGCTTGAGGAAACACACTTCCAACAAGCACCCTTTAAGACTTCAAAACACCTACAATCAACTTCTTTTTTTGGAAGAGTAGGTTTACAGTTTAAGCACAAAAGAACAAAGACTCAATAACCTAAGGACCTAAAGCATCTTCAGTACTGGATCTGATCCTTCAGGTTGCTGAGGCTCTGTTCTTGAGGAACACCTTGAAATGGGGAGACTTGCACTTAGGATGGAGCAATTTTCGGACTGTGCAAGAATAAGTCTTCTCTTGGAAGATGATGTCTTTATAAGCAACGAGAGAGAGAGAGAGAGAGGTGACAACTCATGAAATCTGAACTGTTAATCAATTGGCCTTTGTAAGGTGTTCTTGTCATTTCATTGTACTTTTCAAGAAAGACACACTTACAAATATGGAGTTGGACTTTCAATGCTTCAGTGACCAGGACCTTTATCTGGAGGAACCTGGTCCCTCATCTATTCTTCGAACAAGTTATAAGTACTGGCTACACTGTCAGTAGTTCTACAGCTGTGCCATTGGCTGAGCAGGCTGGAGACCTAATCCCATCTAGTCCTTCTGAATAAATCATATCTAGTCTATCATATATGAGCAAATCCTCTAGGCATCTGATCCTTCAAGGAGCATGTTAGAATAGCAGCATATGAGATATCGTAAGGTTAACCAAGTTCAGACAGGTGAACCTAATTGTATTTGGTTCCTTATGTTATGTCATCAAAACATATCAATTCTTATAAAAAAACTTTATCCACATCACTACTAGAAAAGCTTGAATTACATGGGGATTTTTTCCGCAGGTAATTCCTATGGATTTTCAAGAGAAAATCTAAAAGTTCCTAAATTGTAGAATATCTACCTGCGGATATGATTTCCCTAGGTAAATTGACAGGTAATATTGGCGCAATTTAGCGCCAAAAATTTAATTAGGAATTTATTTGAGAAAATAATCCCCAGATATCACTTTCGTAGGTAATTCCGCAGGTAAGCGATAAAAATATGAAAGTTTTATTTTCTTTGTGTATTCATAGAAAATTTCCCAGGTAACGAAACTTTTGGATTTATCTAAGGAATATTTCTTGGAGATATACTTGGGGATTATATTACTTAAGAATTTACCTGGGGATTTAGTCACTGCGATTTTACTTGGGGATTATCTCATGAGAATTTACCTGGGGATTATATGTACCTAGGGAATTACCTGAGGAATTTGTTGCCGCTATTTCACCTAGGGATAATTTATGGGAGATTTACCAGAGAATGTTACACAGATACAGCACTGCTTGTACACTTTAACTGTTGAATGCTCTTAATTTTTAGCTTCAAAACCTGTATTTCCATTTATTCACACCTGGAACTTTTTCAAATGGCCGACTCTCATTTACTTGAATTATCTCGGTCCGAATTACCTAATTTTGGTTATAACCATACTTTCGAGCGTATTTACTTGCTATAACAGATACCAAAGAAATTAAATAGACGCAAGATGGTTAAAAGAACTCAATTAAATCTAATTGCTCATCATATTCTTGTCTTTCCTCCATTAAAAAAAAAACTTTATTCTCTTTAAGTTTAACAATAATTAAACAGAGGACAAGTTTCAAAAAACTAAATATTTTTCACGGAAAAAGATCTTCAAGAACCTAACATTGAATTAAAATATTTAAATATATGAGATATAGTTGAAAGTAAATGAAGAAATTGAAAGTAGTTGTTATGTAATCCCAGACCCCACTTGTAGGATTATACTGGTATGTGTCACGACCCAATTCGGGAATCGTGATGCCACCTACATTGTCCGCCATGTAGTCGAACCATTCCCAAATCATTTTAATCATGTATAAGAATTATGCGGAAATAAACAATGATTCAGCTAACAGGTTCAAATTATATAAATGATAAGTGCGGAAATAAGAATAACCCCAAAGATCTGATCTGGACTAGTACAAGAGCCACTATTACATAAATACAAGTCTGATAGGGAGTACAAATCTCAAATGTCAATGTTGTCTCAAAAATACAAAGTAGACAGTTAAATACAAGAAGAGTTTCCGAATACGGATCTAGGCCAAAAGCTCACCCTGGAATCTCTATCGAGTAGACTCGGATCACCCTCGAGGAAGGGAACTGGAACTTTTAACAGAATCTGCACTCAAAGAAGAGTACAACAAGAGTAGCATCAGTACAAACAATAAGTACTGAGTAAGCATCATAGGCCGACTAAGATTAGTTCACGCATATAAGCATAAAATCAATAAGATAAGCAGATAGATACATAATATTCAAACCATGGTCACAGAGTATCCCATAACCTAATCACAACCTAAGATGAAGCTTCTAAACCATAAGTCCGTCAAGTCTCAACAATCTCAAACGATAAACACAAGTCCAAGTTCTGAACCTAGACAGAGTCACTAATTTGCAATTTGACCCAGTCCATAATCCGATCTATACCACAACAACGATACAAACAAGCCATACCAAATCAGATGGGAAGAGCCGTATGATGATGCAGAATAAAATATAATGATGCGCAATGCAACGCACTGGCCAAATACCTCAAACCTGTGTCACACCCCTTTTTGGGTCCGTGCGATAAACATGCACAAGGATTTTATTAATTTAAAGGGTTTTTCCAATTGAAGTGACATTTTGAGAAGGGATTAATTATTTATACAGAGTCGCCACTTGAAATTGAGTTTTGGTGTTTCAAGCCACCTTATGAATCCCTAATCAAAAGCAAATGACTCTTTTATTATTGGTCAACGAAAACAAAAATTCGGGTAAGGAATTCTATTGACCAGAGAGAAGGTGTTAGGCATTCCCCGAGTCCCATGATTTTAGCACGATTGCTTTTATTGGCTAATATCCGGCTTAACTAATTTTTTGGATAAAATTATGCTTGTGAGCCTCGAAATGCTTATGGCCCGCCTTTTATTCGCTTTTGAACTTGTTTTATTTTATTAATGTATGGTATACTGGTAGCAGCACTTTTTAGCCTTACCACGAATTTGAATTTGTTTCTCGCGCCTTTGAGGCATTTATGGACGTTCCCGCTTCCCGTGCCGAGATAAGCATCTAACGTACTTGAAGTATTTTCGCCCCAATTAATACGGCTCCGAATATGGTAAGTAATTTTATTTGAAATGACTCATTGGCAGCAACGCTTTCCGAATTTATTGTTGAAAATTACTTAAATTAATTAATTAACTTCTAAAGTATTTTGATTTGGGCCGTAACCCAACAAACTCTCCTTCGAGCAATTCTTTTGACAACGGGTCTTCGAGTCATTCGCAATCAACTCTCGCTCCCTCACTAATTGGTTTTCCCACTCCTCCTTTTGATTTTATAATGGGATTTGAAATAAATTCGCATCCCTCGCTCAAGCTCTCAATTAATCAGTTAACTAATCAGGCTTACTAATGTCGGCCCAATTTCATTACAATAGCAACCATCCGAGACCCAATTTATTTTAGTTGCTACACTCAAAATCTTAAATTTCTAACATCTTAATAAGAAAAAGATCAACAGTTAAAAATTTATCAAATTTAAAACGAAAGTATCAATACAATATATTAAACCAAGGGCACCCATTGAATCAAATCAACTCGCTCAAATCTCTCTGCCTTTCTTTATTCAACTCAGGTGGTCCATTAAAAAAAACCAAAAATGTAAGAATAGCAAACTGAACCGTTTGTTTAATCCTATCAGTTAACATTCAAGTGTATTCAGCATTCATTCATGATATCATGCACAATCTTATGATTTAAGATCATCTACTGTTCTCTAGTCCAATATACAATGCAGACTAATCTTAAATTTGTATTTCCAATTACTCCCAAAACAGAGTAACAAAAGACTACAACGTTCCACTAATCATTGCAATGGAATATTAACTCAAATTCAACAGAAAATGGAAGCACCAAAACGTTAAGGAAATTAACGAGAAGCAAGATATGTAAACCACTCATGAGCAGATAATGAATTAAGAATTAAGGAGAGAAAATGGACCTTTAATTAGAAAAATACCTCAACTTTAACAAATACCGCCAGCAAATGACTAGTTGTTTGAGAAATGAAACAAGACTGTAGCTTTACAAGCAACCTCGACTGGAAATGAACCCGGACCGGAGCTCAGTTCTATACTACTCGACAATCCGATGGCAACCTCCAACGGTACTTTGACACTGTTGTTTTCGGTCGTTTTATGGTATTTATGACCTGATTTTTAAGGCGGAAAAGGGTGGTCTTGATAGAGTTTTGTGGTGGTCATGGCTGGTTTGACATATCTATGGAGGCTTAATGGAGTTACATGGCTATTTTAATGGAGTTTTTGGGCTGGTTTACGTGGTAAAAGATGAAAAAGATTCTGCGGCTATCTTTTCTCTTAGCTGCGGCTATCTTTTCTCTTAGCTGTTCGTTCCTCGAGGTTTTTTTGCTCTTTAGATTTTTTTTTGTTTCATCTTTGGCTACGGCTGAGTTGTGTAGATGGGGAATTAGGATTGTTTTTGATGTGTAGCTATGTTAGGATGATTAGTATGTCTCGGTCTTACAGCTGAATGTAGTGTATTAGTTGTCTAGTCCATTAGATTTCTATATTTAGCTTTTTATAGGGTGTCTAGTATAGGGTTTTGAGTGTGTTATTTCTTTTCTTTTCTTTTTTTCTCAAAATGCTCATACGAATAATAATATCTTGAAAGAGGAAAGGAATATTCTCTTCCCAAAATGGAATGTACTTTTTTGTGTGGATAGGGTGGCATGTTGCCAAGCGGCGGGCTATCATTGGTTCCATTTTTTTTATTTTTCTTTTCCATTAAAAGGATATATAAAATACCATAATAAATATATTAATCAACTACTTTTAAACCGAAACTAAGCAAAAATTAAATAACTAGACTAAGGAAAAATCCAAAAGATATAATTAACTTAAAAAAGCTAGATTGAAAGAAACCTATTTTTGTAATTTTTCTTACTTTAAAACACAAAACTTGTACTCTAAACAATGGTGAATATTTTTTGTCCTTGTCGATTTTCACAAATAAAACCTACTATAAGAAAAACAATTAAGTGAGAAATGTCAATGATTGGCCCAAAAAGGAAAATTAGACAGCGAAAAAATCTTAGGAGGGTCAAAAATCACATGTCTACAACCTGTACACACATGCTAAAGGCATTGTTCGCACAATAATCATGACCCATGGGGGACCTGCGAAATCCATGTACCCCTCTCTCCGGAATATACCTCGGATCACGAGTCCACTCGTTCCGGAACAAACCTCGGATCACGAGTTCACAAATAGGCCACATCCTCACCCGCTGTCAAATGTGTCATATATATATATATATATATATATATATATATATATATATATATATATATATATCACAAGATAGGCCACATCCTTACCCCCTGTCAGATATGTCTTATATACATATATTGTATGCAAAATGAGTATTCAAAATATGGTTCAAGTATAGAACCCCAATATGAAAAATCAACTCAAAAGAAAGCGTGATAAATCAATGAAATCAAATGCCAATGAAAGTACGAGTCAAAATGCCATAAGCCATGTCACGACCCAACCCCATGGGCCATGACTAGTGCCCGAGCTGGACACTCGTATACGTACCTGTTAGATATAGTCAACCCGAAACTAAACACAATGTGGAAGCTTGCAAAGACAAGACGTTATCTTAGAACGTCACATATATATATATATATATATATATATATATATATATATATATATATATAAAAATAACTGTCTCGAGGAGTCACGGTGAATCAAAGATAACATAATACACAAGCCGACAAGGCTGCCACAATGTATGGGAACATCCCAAATATATACGCAATGTCGGCCACTATGTACGGGAACATCCCAAATATATACGCAAGCCGACAAGGCTGCCACTATGTACGGGAACATCCCAAAATAAGTCATATTGACACAGCTGCACAACATCTATACACAACCCACACATATGTCTACAGACCTCTAAGAGTATCAGTCGTGAAATATGACGAAACAGGGCCCCGTCGTACCCCTGTATAACATAAATATACATCATAAGATCTGTACTAAAAGTCTAGGCTCCGGAACAATGGAGCTCTCCAAGACAGCTGAGTAGAAGTCCTAAGCTGGAGGATCACCAAATCGAGTATCCGTACCTACGGGCATGAAACGCGGCCCCGAAGAAAGGGGGTCGGTACGGGATATGTGCATATATAAAGCATGAAATACAATAAGGAAGATCATAATCGAAATAAAGATTTCGGGAGGCAAGTATGACCATCAAGGAATCACCGTACATGCCTTATGAAATGAAAATCATGCATAGCTATATCATATACCATATCCGGCCCATTATGGACTCGGTGAATAAGTCGTACACATGTATACCATGCCCGGCCCATCATGGGACTCGGTGCCATCATCACATCATCATATCATCATATATATATATCGTACCCGGCCCTCTAGTGAGGGACTCGGTGAACAATGCAGTAAAACTGTGCACGATAACATATCTGGCCCGGGATTCGGTGAAAGATACAATAACAGTATGCACGAGCAGAGTAGTGAGCAACCATATGTAAACTAAATCATCATCCGAGACTCAATAGAATAAGTAGAATAAACTAACACTCAAGTATCAAAGGCGATAGTCATGTTAAGTACCCTTTGAACGTCCATGGACTATATCAAATAGAGCCTCAGGAATCATAGACACGTATCAAGATAACATGAAATAGCTTATGGAAGTCAAGGACATTAGCCATCCTAGTGTCTCTAAGAATAGGAGCTTATGCATTCGTCGTTTGTTCGTTTCATATAAATCATGCCAAAAGAAAGAAAGGATAGCTTTACATACCTTTAACGCTTATCCGCAACACAATACGTATATGCGGCCCGAAGTGTCTCAACCTATATTAAGACGTCAAAAACTATGGTTAAGCTACGGGAAGGTTCAAAACGTAATCCAACATTAGTAGCTCATTTCTAGAAGATTAGGCGGCATTTCCCTTATATTCAAACCAACTACATAACAACCAAGTCAACATCAACAACCACACGTTCAAGTACTATATCAAGACTAGCTAAAACGAGATTCAAGAATGTCTCGAGACAGCTCGCACAACATTCCAAATCAGCCCACACATTACGACATTCAATAATTGTTAACATAACGACTACGACATATTCAAGTTACTCTTAATAATCTATAGCACACTTCATCGAAACGACCCTACAATAGTCCAACAATTACAACAACACGATGCAAGGTCTTAACTATACTTAATCCTCCAATTCAACAAGAATAACAACACGCCCCAAAACAGCCCCTAATTAACATAACAATGCCCGATAATCTTACGAACACCTAAGAACATACCAAGCAAACCACATACCTTCATATACGATATCTTAGATGCTTATTTTATCCAAATTTGTGAATCATATCAGCAACACACGACAACAACATCAATTATTCGTACACGACAACAACATCAATTATTCAACAAGTTCTTAAAACAGCCCACAAAACAAATACAACTTCAACTTTAACCATCAATTTCCTTCACTTCCATCATATAATCCATGACAACAACACGACAACACTAATTAAAATTAGTCCACCATTATTAACTAGAACAGCCCCTACACGGCCCCAAACAGCACCTCAACATCAACAATACAATTACTTAGTTATAACTACACCTTTAATCTTTTAACTCAACAAGAAGAGCCCAACAACCTCATATAAACAACTACAACTCTAAGTATCAAGATTCCTTCACTTTTAACACATAATCAATAACAATAACAACAACAATCAACCCAATCTAATTTAAACAACTTCAATTCGAGGTCCAATTCCCAACACCAACGAAATCATGCAATTTTCTTACTTCCAATTTCATCTAATACAAATTAATCTCTCCATTACAACACCATTAACTCCAATTAAATTACAAGAGGAAGAAATCTTACCTCAACTTAGTTAGGACAGATTCTACAATTTCTTGCACCAATTGAACCACTTCTTCTTCCTCAATTTAAATCCCTATGTTGCTGCCTCCTTTGAATGATTAGAACACTTTGGGGATTTACAAAAAAAAAAAAAATTAAAAGGGCTTGGAGCTGGTCGTGAACAGTAGCATCCATGGCTGTTCTTGATTCTCTCTCTCAAATGTGTTTTGTGAAGATGAATATGTATGACTTATTAGTCATCACATATCTATATATATGTTACCTACCATGTTGATATGTGTCCAGCCACCATGACATGTGTCCCACTATGGCATGGACCAATCAGATTTGGCTATGTTGTAGTGGGGCCCACTTAGTGCTACTTAATCTTAATTAATCTCTAATCCCCACTTAATAATCTAATCATGGTTAATTAATCCCTAATCTCCACTAATATTTCTACACTAATAGAAATTTGCAAGCAAGTCGTGCACTTATTAAAATCGGGGATTAAAAGTCCTCGTTTCATATCCCAAAATAATCTTGTCCTTGAACTTATCTCGAGTAGCTTACGAATAATTCATCGTACAAAAATACGGGATATAACATCCTTCTCCTCTTTTGAACATTCGTCCTCGAATGTTAAACCAGTCCCATAAGGTCTTATAAAAATTTCAGGGAAGTCTCCTTCATTGCTATAACATGTAGTCTCATCTACCAATCAATATAATCAAGTGAGGAATTTAAATTACCTGCCGGCATAGGAAACAAGTTAGGGTACTTATTCTTCATCTCGTCTTCGGCTTCCCAGGTCATCTCTTCCCGATTATTATTTCGCCACAATACTTTGACGGAAGCCACATCCTTAGTACGCAATCTTCTAACCTGCCGATCAAGTATAGCTATAGGGTTCTCCTTGTGAGACAACTCCTCCGTTACCTGGACATTATCCACGGGGAATACTCTAGAAGGGTCACCAATACATTTGCGAAGCATCGATACGTGAAAGACTGGATGCACTGCTTTCAAATCAGATAGTAGGTCCAACTCATAGGCAACCTTGCCTACCTACGAATAATCGATAAGGCCCAATATACCTCGGGCTAAGCTTTCTCTCTTGCCGAATCTCATTACACCCTTCATGGGTGACACCTTCAAGAATACCCAATCACCAACCGGAACTCTAAATGTCGACGTCGATTATCCGCATATGACTTCCGTCGACTGCGGGTTGCTAGTAACCTTTCTGAATAAGCTTCACCTTATCAACGGCTTTGTCGAATCATATCTGGGCCGATTAACTTAGTCTCACCAACATCGAACCAACCAATAGGCGACCTGCACTTCCTGCCATACAAAGCCTCATACGGTGCCATCTGGATACTAGAATGGTAGCTATTATTAAAGGAAACAGATGATATAGGTTGGGATAAAGATAATGTTACAAGAGGACTTTGGACACTTATCGTCGGAATATAAGTGCTACCTAATTGAGATTGGAACGACTACAAGTACTAATTAATTATCGATTGGAGTAAGTGGAAATGTGGCCTTGGATGAGTTGCTACATTGGTCGCATTACTCGAGTACAGATTATCAGACGAGATTTTGTACTATATATAGAAAGGTTCTCGTCGCTTTGTGATTTGGTTAAGGTTTCGTACGTGGATAATCAAGTCATAAATTATAAGGAAAAGACATGGATATGGTACAGTATACCAAGCGAATTGGAAAAAGGATCAGATGAATTTGAGATTGGAAATAGGGACATAGGGCAGAATATAAACAGAAAAGGCGGGCATTAGTCACGGCCTACGGGGTTGGGTCGTGACAAGCCATATCAGGACTTAGATAAATTAGCTCAACCATGGAATGAATCATACAAACCATCTCAATCAACATAAAGAGTCTATGATACCCTTTACTTCCAAATATAACAAGTACACCCCACAACTAAGTCTTGTGTCACCAAAGTGCTCCATTTTCTCATGTATCATCATCAGTACCAAGTCATAATTCGATATCAATATACATGTGAAATGAGAATGTATGCCATGTATGATATCATCATAATTATACAACACGATCTAAGCCTAATCTCATTATCCTTCCTTTCTCCGATGATAAATGACACAACAAGAGAGAAATTAGTGCAACACGTATCACAACACAGCAATTAGGGCAACAAGCCTAATCACAATAACAGGGCAACAAGCCACAATCAACCAACCTAATAGAATGTCATCCCAAATCACCACAGTACAAATACAAATACACCATCACAATGCGTAAATAACGGCGACAAGCCCACATGGTCAGAAGTCATACCAACCTAGGTAATATCCAACCAGACATCATGTACGAAGACCTAATCATGCTTTCTCTCGTCAATTCTGCACAATATATGCATTTTTCTAATCAAAGTCTAACTAAGGTAAGCCGTAACCTACCTCAAATGCAGAACAAGAGCCACGAACTACTCCACACGGGTCTTCTATTTCCGAAATGCCTCAGAACGATGGGTAGTCTAGTAAATAACATCGCAAGTAAGTAAATGACCATGACAACTAACTAATCGAACGAGAAATCAATTCGGGAAAGGTTACTCAAAATACCCAAAATACCCCTAATGAGTCACGAGGGAAAAACGTGAAATTAAGGGTGAAGTTACCTTAGCCATAGTCTCAACAATCATAATCCTTAAATTCATGGGTTTCCAATCACATTAGACCCTTCCATTTCATCAATTTGTCACAAACCCCAAATTTGGATGTAACCCTAAATCTCATAATTAGATTCTTGGACTATCAAGCCATTCAACCCTAGAATGTGTTAATCTACACTTCTAGATGATATAAACAGTAAGTTAATCAACAATAATCAATTTATACTAAGGGTTTCATGATTAAGAGCCTAGGTCTCATCACCCGTCACTCTTGGACCTTAAACCACCATGGAACTCAAAGAAGAAAGGTAAATAAGCAAGATAATGGGTTGAAACTTACCCCCAAAGATGATATCACCAAGTTTCTTCAATATTTACCTCCGCAAGCTCTTAGAATTAGGTTTTTGGTGAATAGGACTTAAGACACGAAAATTAGACTTAAGTAAATGATTCTGGTCCGCGTAATCCGCTACAGCGGTCCAAGTTCCGCTGCAGCGGACCTGCTATCGCAGTGGTGGTCCGCTATGGCAACCTTGCTCCAGTGGGAAGACTATCGCTGTAGCGGATGCCCCAAAACTTCCCAAGTCCTGCGCCAAAGGACCAGGCCACGATTTGGCGGGTCCACTGTGGCACATTGGTCCTCGCCGCAGCGAGTACCAGACACCAGAAGATTTTTTGGTTTTTCCATCAATTCTTCCCAAAACCCGACATTCATCCGAGACCTTCCAGATGGAAACCAAACATGCGGACACTTAAAATCCTACTACGAACTCACCCGTGCCCTCAAATTCTCAACAGATGTCTTTTTGATCAAGTCAATCCCCAAATGGATAAAATTAAGTTTCCAACCAAGTACCCAAAACGCAACCAAATGCCTCGGGAACCGAACCACCCATCCCACCAAATCATAATCGACCCTTCAGACCTCACGGAATTGACGAAAATTTTAAAAAAAAATCCATTTACCCACAAGTCAACTATTGGTCAAACGCTTTCGCTTAAGGATTCTAAATCCTTCAGTTTGCACTAGAATCGCTTTATAATCTCGGGAATTGGTCAACAGGCGTAAAATGGTCAAAAGGCACATAACGACCTAACAGGTCGTTACAGTATGTTGTTGTTATCTTGTTGAAGAAATTGTTATTCTCGTCATGTCAAAAATATAAAATTAGTTAAATATAAATTTTGTTCATGTCGAGCTAAATTTATGCATACAACGCAATTACGTATACAAGAAGTATTGATCCTCGGAAAAATAGAAATTGAAAGAGAGAAAAATCACTAGTCACCCATTAAGCAAAAGAAATGTTTTAGGAAAATATTTCCTCTGATTTTGATGTGTATTTCCGAAGAAAAGAAATTTCTACATAAAGGAGAAAAATCACTCTACATAAGATAAGATCAAGTTAAATCTTTGGTTAACATTCAACAAAAATAATGTAATTATACAAGTATTCAAATATACTATTTTAGTACAAAATTATTTTCTACATATATAACTCTTTTTAATAATGTATAGGTGGTAGATCAAAATGTATTTCTTCTATTTTTGTAAGGAAGAACCAACATTTATTACAATTGTTAGTTATTGAAATGTGAGAAACAATCTTTAAAAAAAAAACTAGTTTCACATTTTTAGATGAATTTACCTGATTTTAAAATTAAATATATTTAAAACTTTAATTACAAAATTTAATTTGACCCGTTATATTATCCTTTAATGACATATGTTCAAATAGTTTTAAAAAACTGTGATGCAGGCTAGACTCGAACACATGAACCAGCGGTCTCAAGGTTGGGCTGGTTACCACTGTGCTGGAATAGTTTTATATGTCGAGTGGGATTAATCAAATTGCATTTATCCGTTTGAATAATTAGTCGAGTGGGATTAATCAAATTGCATTTATCCGTTTGAATAATTAGAGGTGCACACTAACAAGGTTAAGTTTATAAAAAAAGTGGATTAAATCAACTCATAATATACAACAACATATGACATTGGATGATTTATACAAGTGTATATGCAAAAATTAATGATTATTATAATTACATTATCACACGAGACATTAGCTACTATACAATAATAAGTTTGTGTGTAGAAGTTAGCTACGTAAGCGAATAATGTGGGTAAGTAGTAAATTTGTTGTTATAATTAAACCGAAACAGTGTAATTATACATGTTATCAAATGTATTATCTTGTGTCATAGTTCTATCATAAAAAAGCTAGTATTATATTTTAGTTCTATCAGACGACTTCATTCGACTGATCAACCAAGTTAAAATATTGTTATCATTTAATTAAAAAAATGTAATTATACAAGTATTCAAATTTGTTATCTTAGGATATAGTTCTACCACAAAATTATTTTCTACATATATAATCCTTGTGTATAGGTAATAAACCAAAATCTGTTTCTTTCATTATTTTTAAGGAAGAACCTAAATTTAATAAAATTGTTAATTAATGGAACCTCGGAAAAATATAAAAAAGATTACCTTCATATTTTTAGACGAATTTACCGAATTTTAAAAGTAAAAATGTTTAAAATATTAATTACAAAATTTCATTTAATCTCTTATATTATTCTTTAACGATGTATGTTCAAATTGAAAAAAAAAAATAAAGAACAAAATTTTGTGACGCGGGCCAGACTCAAACACATGAACTGGTGATCACAATTGGGTTGGTTATCGCTGGGCTGGAATAGCTTCATCTATCGAGTGGGATTAATAAAATCATAGTTATCTGCTTGAATAATTAGACGTGCAGACTAACAAAGTTAAGTTTATAAAGAAACAATTTATATCAACCGATAATATAAAAAAAATATAGGACATTGCATGATTTACGCAAATGTACATGAAAAAAAAATTAATGATTTAGCAAATATAATGTAACTACATTATTTGCACGAGACATAAGCTACTATAGGATAACAAATTTGTGTGTAGGAGTTAGCTACGTAAGTGAGTAAATGTGGGTAAGTTGTGAATTTGTTGTTATAATTCAACCAAAATAATGTCATTATACATGTTATCAAATATATTATCTTGTGTCGTAGTTCTATCACAAAAAAGTTAGTATTATAGTCTTGATTCTTTAGTTTTTCCTATTCTTATAGTTGACTCAGTTGACCATCAGATGATTGCATTCGGCGGATCAACCAAGTCAAAATTTTGGTTAACATTCAACCAAAATAATGTAATTATACAAGTAATAAAATATATAGCATCTTGTGCTACATTTATATCATAAAATTATTTTCTACATATTGAAGCTACACATATATAACTCTTGTTATAGTATAGGCAGTAAGCCAAATCTTATTTCTTCAATTTTCTTAGAAAAAAATAAAAAAATATTAGTTAATGGAATGTGAGAAAATATTAAAAAGATTAATTTCACAAATTTTAGATGAATTTATCCAATTTTAAAAATTAAATATGTTTAAAACCGTACTTATAAAATTTAATTTAACTCCTTATATTATCCTTTAATGATGTATGTTTAGCTAAGTCAAATTTGTTGTTAGCATTCAACTAATTTAATTATACTATCTTATGCTATAGTTTTATCACGAAATTATTTTCTCCATATATAATTCTTGTTATAGTATAGGTAGCAAACCAAATCTTATTTCTTTCATTTTCTTAGAAAAATCCATAACTCAATATAATTATTAATTAATGAACTGTGAGGAAAATATGAAAAAGCTTAATTATATATTTTTTAGACGATTTTATCTGATTTAAAAAAATTAAATATGTTTAAACATATATCATTAAAGGTTAATATAACAGGTTATTAAATATAGAAAATATATGTAAACGCGTAATCAAGTTAGCCTTTCATTGTTTTTCTACATTTACAGTTCTTGAATAAAATTACTGGTAAGGTGTATATGGTATATGATTTAACACATTATTTATTCTACATCAAGTAAAAATTATTTTATACATTAAATACAAGTAATCAAGGTAGGCTCTCTCCTCTGAGAAAAAACTTACTCTATGAGATAGTCAATTTTTTTTAGTTAAGAAAAAAAACTTTTAATGGTAGATATGAATAAGAAAATAAAAAATGAATTTGCTAGTCAAAGTTTTAGAAAGACAACTTACTAAATGTTGTCACAAGAGAGATAAACTTTTACTACTTTTTTGAATTGGAAACATAAAGTGATTGAGAAAAGAATATAATTCAAAATTTTCATTTTACTTTTACATGAAGGGCATAATTGTCACGACCCAATTTCACTAAGTCGTGCAGGCACCTACCTTTCCCACTTCGGTAGGCGAACCCTTAAGCCAACATTCACAAAAGACAGAAAATATTGGAAGAAAGTAAAATAACGTAAGTCTCACAAATATAATATAAATAAGTGCGGAAGTAAATGAAATCCATCCCTGTATTTGGTCTGGTCATACAAGAGCATCTAAATCCAACTGTGCCAAGTATCGTTCTAACCATTCCAAACCAAAGATATTCTAATCATATCACAACAAGTCATCACCTATGTTATAGCAGCTAAGCCCAACTTTGCCAAGTCTCAAGAATAATCAATCACGAATCAACATCACAACAACGAGCATATGGAAGAATAAGATGCAATTCAATGAAGTTTGTAATGTGGATGCACTGTAAATGCAGTCTTTGTATAACATGTCCCGAACGGAATACCTCCACATCTCGGCGATCATGACCCATGGGAGACCCCTGAAGTCCATCTACAACTCATCCCGACAACAACCTCGACGACAAGCAGCCTCTCGATCCCGGGAAGAGACCTCGGGCATCGAGCACTCATTCGTTCCCGGCAAGAGACCTCGGGCAACATACACTCATTTCGCTCCGATAAATGACCTCGGATCACGGACTCTCATCTCTCTTTTATGCTCTTCGGCAAAGACCTCGGAGGCTACACTCTCTCACTTATCATCATCAGTACCATAACCATGCAATATCAATGTATCATGGAAATGAGTATGAATACAATGCAATGTAATATCAACAACCTATTCAATCCCAAACAATACCACACATGGCACACAAGTAATATCAATAATAAAGCTACAAAATAATCCATAATGGAATCACAATTCTCATCTCAGTATCAATCAAGTAAAGTACCGCAATATCATAGCCATGATATATCACTAATCACCAATATCCGATGTCTCAACGTGGCAACGAGCCAATAAGTAAATAGAACAAGATAAGTCAATTAACGCAACGGGGTGGCTAGCCCCCACATCACACAACAAGGCCCAACCTAAGATAATATCCAACCCAATTTCATACCCGAAGGTTTACATGCATTCTCTGAAAATATCATCTAAACTTACGCTTCGCTAATCGAAGTCTCACCATAAGGTAAACCGTAACCTACCTGGAGAGCCGAACAAAGAAAGTCTCCAATAGTCAAACCTTAGTATTTCCCTTCCTTTAAGCCTCGAGATAATGGAAATCGAATCATATCCGAATCATGAAATTAGAATCAAGAAGAAACATCATTCAACCTTACTACTATTCAAGACCCAAATCT
The DNA here is from genome assembly GCF_029784015.1 of Lycium ferocissimum. NCBI lineage: Eukaryota > Viridiplantae > Streptophyta > Magnoliopsida > Solanales > Solanaceae > Lycium > Lycium ferocissimum. The sequence goes on from NC_081342.1 coordinate 60,593,085, forward strand.
CAACTTATGGAATGGGGTTTATGAACTAAAAAGATGAAATTAGGAATCTATAGGTCTCAACATGAAATTAATGTTCTAGGTGATCAATTCCCACCAATTATAAGCTAGAAGAACTAACAATTTACTTAAATTTGGATTCTAGGCAAAACCCCTAAATTAGAGTATAAACCCTAACTTCCAATTTCATAAATTACACACTAATAAGGAATGAAACATGCAATAATAGTTTCTAATCATTAATTCCATGCTTCATGAAGCCAACCCAATCAATAAATCAAGATTTAATAGTCTATAATGAAGAACCCATTGAACCCTCTTTTAATCCTCAAGCTCTTAATGAAACTAGCATGATTAATGGATTCCTAAGGTGATTAATGGAATATGGAATAGCAATGAAGATGGAAGGACTTACCACAATGATTTTCCCCTAAGAAATGCCTTGAAATGCTCCCAATAGCTCTATTTTCGGAGTGGTATTGAATGCAGGACTTAGGGCTTTTAACACACATTTAATGAATCTAATCGCCGTCACCGCTTCCGCCCCTCCGGCGCTTCGGTCCCGATTCCGCAGTCCCATGACCGCTTCTGCCGTCCATGCCCAATATACAATACCACTACAGCGGAAGGGTTACCCGCTAAGCGGTACCACCGCGCGGTCCTGGTGCCGCCATAGCAGGCACCAGACACCAAAAACTCCCAAGTTTCATCAACTCAACCCGAAATCCCGACTATCACCCGAGACCATCTGCTCACAAGCCATATTTGCAGACCTACATAAAAACACGCTACGAACGCACTCGTGGCCTTAGAATTCCCAACGGAGGTCTCGTTGACCGAGTCAACCCCCGATATCTCAAAACTAATTTTCCAACCCAAGTCCCAAAATGCGCCCGAGTGTATTGGGAGCCGAACCGAATATACACACAAGTTCTAAAAGACCATCCGGACCTTTCAGAATGGACGAGTTCCCGAAAAAGTTCCGTTTACCTAAAAGTACTTTGAGTCAACTCTTTTTCGCTTTAAGCCTAAATTTCCCACAAAGTCACCCAAATCATATCCAAAGACCTCGGGAAGTGTGTCAACGGTCCCCTCAGGTCAAATGTGAGCTAAACAAGCTTGGGGAAGGGTTAAAAGTACCGAAAAGGCTATAACAACCAAACAAGTTCAGGGAAGGGCCAAAAGCAACGAAAAGCCTATAACTACCAAACGGGTTGTTACATCATATACCAATTAAACCATCGCTCGTCCCCGAGCGACGAAGGGAAAGGAACAGAAAAGTACATGAATCGGCAAACAACTAAGGATATCAGCTAAGCATGTCAGACTCAGTCTCCGAAGTGGCCTCCTCAACAGGACGATGCTTCCATTGCACTTTCACAGAAGCTATCTCCTTAGACCTCAACTTTCGGACCTGCTTATCCAAAACCGCAATAGGCTCCTCCTCGTAAGTCAAATTCTTATCAAGCAATACTGAGTCCCAACGAATACTATAAGTACCATCGGCTTGATACTTCTTCAGCATAGACACATGGAAAATTGAATGAACGCATGCCAAGCCTGGTGGCAAGGCCAACTCATAAGCAAGATCGCCCACACGATTAAGGATCTCAAATGGCCCAATATACCTCGGACTCAACTTACCTCTCTTCCTAAATCTTATAACACCCTTCATGGGTGAAATCTTCAATAGAACCTGATCACCAACGGCGAACTCTAAATCTCGGACCTTCCAGTCTGTATACATCTTTTGTCGACTCTGAGCTGCCAAAAGCTTGGCCTGAATAACCCTCACCTTCTCAAGAGACTCTCTCAATAGATCCGTACCCCAAGGTCGAACCTCAAAGGTATCAAACCAACCAAATGGAGATCTATATCTCCTACCATACAAAGCCTCAAAAGGCGCCATGTCGATACTCGAGTGATAACTGTTGTTATACGCAAACTCTGCCAACGACAATTACTGATCCCAATGACCACTAAAGTCTATAACGCAAGCCCTCAACATATCCTCGAGCACCTGAATAGTCCGCTCGGACTGCCATCGGTCTGGGGGTGGAAAGTTGTACTAAGATCCACTCGGGTACCCAACTCATCATGAAAAGCTCTCTAGAAATGGGAAGTGAAGATAGTACCCCGATCAGATATGATAGAAATGGGAACCCCATGCAATCTCATAATGTCACGAATGTACAACTTGGCTAACTTCTCCGCGGTATAAGAAACCTGAACTGGAATGAAATAAGTGGACTTAGTCAACCGATCAACCATCACCCAAATCGAATAAAACTTACCCAGGGTCTTCGGAAGACCCACAACGAAATCCATGGCAATCCTCTCCCACTTTCACTCGGGAATGGGCATCCTCTGAAGTACACCACCGGGTCACTGGTGCTCATACTAACTTGCTGACAATCACCACACTTAGCCACAAAATCGGCTATATCCCTCTTCAGGTGCCACCAGTAATGCTGCCTCAAATCACGATACATCTTAGTCTCCCCCAAATGAATGGAATATCGAGAGCTATGGGCCTCAGTCAAAATCAAATGAATCAAGTCACCAATGCAAGGAACGCACACGCGCCCCCTAATCCTTAAAGTACCCTCAAAATCAATCATGGCCTCCTTGGCCTTACCTCTTAGAACCCTATCTCGAATCTTGCTCAACTGAGCATCCTCAAACTTATGAGTCCTGATCTGATCTAACAAGGACGATCTCGCCTCCACACAAGCTAAAAGATGGATTGATCTTCGCTATCGTCTTGTACCAGTTAATGCTGGGGCAATGAAACATATTAGTTTTCTCCTGCCCCAGACAGCTTCGAGGTTTCCATCGATTACAGAGGTTTCTACCACTGAACTTGCTTAGAAATGGGGACTACCCGAGCTAATGATAGAGGCAAGAACACTTTCCGACCAAGTCCCATTAATTGATCATAACGATATCGTGAAAATGCTGCATGGACCCATATATATAGGAACAGAAAAAGAATCACCTTGATACTAAACCAGATCGAGCCCGGGATCAGCTTCTTACTTCTCGAGCGATAGTTCCATGATCTCGACTAGCAACTTCTTGGGAGTAGGGGCATCAAAGCTTGCCCAACCTAGTAAAGGAGCTTGCGGATAGAGGGTTTTACGGGGAGAGAAATTATCACCCGTCTCTACCCAAGATCCCAGCATCACAATTCCATTTTTGTCTAAATTACAGAGTAAATGGGCTTTTAAATGCAGTATTTCATTAGTTCTTTCACTTTTCATGCAATTTCCAGTTCGAGCAAGAGCGGTTGTTCAGCTACTTCGAAAAAACTGACTATCATGGCTATGTAAGGGGACCGGCTTCCCCTTTTTCAATCACCTCCTACCTTAAGGTAGGCCCACAGCTGAATACCTACCTGCTGCTTAGTCTGTTGATGTTGATGTGGGCAGATGATGATTTTGATTGCACTTTTACTTATGCGCCCACCAACTTCCACCTTAGCTTTCACCAACTAAACGAAAGGGGACTGCTAGCATAACTAACATTTTCACTGCGAACAACATAAACACTTCCTTAACGGCTACATACTAGGATCCCCGGTACCAGATCGTACCACCAAAAGCTGTTAGTCCGACAAGAATGGCAACAGCAGATAAGAGAACAAGCAACACTCTTTCTACTGGCGTGGCGCTGCTGGATGCTTCTGATCAATAGAACACGAAGATTGGGCCACATCCATCTATCCTAAACAGTAAGACTTTTCTTGTTCGTTCTTCGAATGACACTAGTGGAGACTAATTCCTTCCGGCTAATGAAGATACCACTCCAGTCTTTCCAGTGGATCCTTGCCTAAGAATGGAACGAACCAAGTTAACCTATACGAGAGTGAGGAATAAAAACCAACAATCAACTTACCGCTTTTGATGTCCCACGATTATGCTAGTTTAGAAACAAAGGAGAAGGACACCACCAGAGGCAAGCGCTAGGTCAGAAATGTGATAACTCCAAAATCTCCCCAAGTAGGATTCGAACTCAAAAAAAGCATTTATCCATTGCCTGCTTCATCTGCAGAGCTTCCTCTTGTTCACAGCAAAGAGAGCGGATTCGTTCAAGCAAGCTAATCACATTACCCTTTCTAGGGTAGGGGTACGGTACGATGTCATTACTTCAGTACAGGCAGTTATGATCCTACATTGCTGCTCGGTATTGGCCTAAGGTTCAATGATTTATCTTCTGCGCTAAGGCTAGCATCTCATCCCATCTTTCATCTTATTACTTTGAACTCTCTTCGGGAAAGTGTCAAAGTCTAACTTGTTGCTCCTTGGCTTGTACTCAAGATCCAATGTTCGAAAGACAACCAATCCTTGTCCAGTAACCATTCTGAGTGGGAGTTCGGATCTATGTTCAAAGGAGGAGGTCTATTAGCAGAGCGTCGATAATCGAGTTCTTGCCTTCTTTGATTTCTTCTGGTTCATACTCATGAATTCCCCTTATATTAGTAAAGAGCTATCGCGCTACAACTAGTATAGCAGCCTGCAGAAAAAGCTCGTCAACCCCTACTCCTAAGTTGGAGCAAGAAGCAAGGGATTGAGCGCATCTTTCCCCTTTCTATTAGTAGTAAGGTTATCACAAGGCTTTCTGATTGTAGGGGAGATATCAGCGCAAATGTCTTTCCTTGACCGAAGTACTTCTAATGAATGAAAATAGCGTATTTTTTTCAAGGGAGAGACTCTATATATTCGCACTAGCCTGACCACTGACTTGTCTTCCTTCATCAAGGATAGATAGCAAAGAAAGTAGAATGGCACAGCCTAAAGCCGCTTTCGTGTAACATGCTATGGTCTCAACATCCTTACGAGGTACTGATGAGTTTCACGCGCTCTAAGCCCGGCTCGCGCGCGGTTAGGAAGATTGGCCGCAGAGCGGTACCACCCACCCTACCCTACCACCTATAGGCGACCGTCCTACAGCCGCTCGAAAAAGAACTGCAGTGATCTTGAATAGGTTTTATCGAGTTCGATATGGGGAAAGTGGGTTCTGGTCCAGATTCCTGGATAGGTTGTGTTTCACCGGTGTAATTAATAAGTTGATGTATCAACATAGCCCCCTTTGAAGTCTTAGTGTTCTGAATGCTTATTTCTCAAGCAAGACATTCATTCTTTCTTCCCCGTCGACCACGACGACTGAAACGACGCAAAAAATCCAGTCCCTCAAAAGAGAAGGACCGGTGGGGGGCATTTGGGAAAGTCGGGCTGATCAGGTGGCTTCATTCAAGCGACGGTACAGAAGAAGAACGAAATGAAGTGTGAGGTAGGGGGGCAGGGAAAAGAGTCAAGTCGATCAGGCTTGACGATCGGGAGAAGCAAAACGAAATTCGAATTTGGCCAAAAAAGAAGCAAGGCTATGGATACCATGACCGATCACCATCGATAAAGAAGAATCTTTATAAATCACTTCGTGTCAGCGGGGCCTTCAAGCATCCGAAATACGCCGGGATTGAAAATGACATAGCATTCGATAGAAAATGACGACTCCTTGAGAAAAATAAACTTATTCAAGTTCTTTTTCCCAAAGAAGTCCCGCTCCGACCGCCCGACGAGTCATCTACTTAAAGGACCCTCCCCGCGGTCCGCCCTTTCTTGAATTATTCGGTCATGCAATACTTATTGAATACAAAGAACAAAATGCATTTCGACCCCGTCGTAGTTCTCAATCATTTCGTGGCACCGGGCGTGGCTGAACAAGCTACGATGGGGGGAGCTAATGCAAAGGGAAGAAGCTTAGATAAAAGAATACATTCTTGCATGGCTTTTTTTGTACAAAGCTCGACCAGCGAGAAAAAGTGTTTGGCCGAAGCCAAAAAGAGGGTGACCCACTTTATTCGCCAAGCGAATGATCTTCGCTTCGCGGGAACAACAAAAACCACCATCTCACTCTTTCCTTTCTTCAGTGCTATCTTTTTTTTTTCCAAGGGATAGGGTTGGGGTGTATAATAACCTTTTTTTGAGGATGCCCGGGAATAACTCCTAGGTCAATTAGCGAGAAAATGTTGGAACCTCATGGGTAAGGATAAGGTAATGGAATTGATAGAGAAATTCATAGACCTAAATAGGATAGGAGAATTGATAAGGGAAATAGATATGATGATAGAGATCATACTGAGAAACAGAAGAATTTTGTACGGGTACAACTATTATTTGAATGAAGTGAAAAAAATGCGATCTTTGTTGTATAATACCAACACTAATACCAACATTGAATCAGTCAAGATCAAATCTGTTTATCAAAGTGCTCTCCGAACCGTGATGGATAGTCACCCATCACACGGCTCTCAAACCCAACCTGTGGTGGATCCCGAGAGGCAAAGTCAAAACGCAACATCCTTTGCCCCATACTTTGAGATGCTCCTCCCCGCCGATCAAGGAGCGAGGCTGATCGTGAGAGGCAACGCTTTAAGCCGCTATCGTTCGGTTCAGATAAGTCAAGTTCCTTCGGTCGCTTTGCTCAGGCGGTCTTCCCTTATCTTCCCTAACGTGAAGACTAGTTATGATTTGAGATGAGAAAGGAGCACCGGCCGAACGCAATGAATAAGAAATTAACAGCAGAGGGAATCAATGATTCTTATTCGATCGAGTTCTAGCTAGAAAGATATAGATTACACACCGGAGGTTGGTAAGAACTTTTGGAACCCTAACCTAAGTAGGCCTACAAGCAACAGTACTTGATCGGGCGGGGGCGGTTTGGTTTCGTGCAAGGCCAATTTCCTAGCGAGGAAGAAACTGATTATCATTTGAAAGTAAAGGCTCTTCTCCTATTTTACGAATCCTACGACTCTCTTTCTTGAGTGAGACTCATCCATATCCCCACGTTTGGTTTTTCTTTCATTCAATCATTACTTGTTTGACGACTTAAACTAGGCTCCACTTTAGAGATAGGTTTTTGGTCAACATCAAAATAGGTTAAGGGCGCGTCGGAACGGTCGGTAGTCGCTTAGTCTCATCCGAGAGTTTAATCTCCTTACTCCTCGCTTTTTTCTTTGAAAAAAAAAGAAGGGGGGTCGATTTAGGCTCCTTCCCTTCCGCGTACCGCGCTAGCAGTACTACGAGCCCTCTGTCCCAAGCATCTAACCGGCTCGCGTGGTTCACCGGTTCCACCGAAAACTCTCCTAAGTTGAAGCGGAGCATAGTGCGCTTTAAGCACGGCGAGCGAAAGGTCTCTTCTTTCCTTTCGATTTATTCAACGTGCGAAACGACACACTTGTTTTCTTATTGATTCCCGGGCGGTGGCATTATTTGAATGAAGTTTATCCGAACCGAATTAGCACTTCTCGGATCGGGCTAGGCCTCTCCCGGTTGAAAGTGGGCGCGGGGCCTGGATGCGCTAGCGATTGGCACATAGGGGAAGGGTTGCTCGGGTTTCTCGGCCTAGTACCCTGCACCTCGCGTTCATGATATCTATATTCAACTGTGTCCCGGAGACACAGTCGAAGCAAGCCCGTCCAGTGTGCTTCTTTCATGACATGCTATAGTCCTGGGTGTCTTCTAGTGGTCTTCTAGCCTTGGAAGAAGTCGTGTCCGCCCTGCGCATCTGCAACGTCCTCATTTGATATTCTAATCTGGGAGAACTAAAAGACTGACCCATTCGGTGACTTTCGCGGTCGCTCTCACTAGACCAACTTGAATCTGAACTACGATTCAGATCAAGTCTTACCGAAATAGGATTTCCTCTTCATGCCATATGCGCTTAGACTTTACTTTTTCCCCTTTTTTTTTTCCCGGCCCAATATTTGTTCTCGAAGGTCTTCGTCTCTGTGTAGAAGCAAACTCTCCAAATTTATGACCAACCTTTCCTTCAGTAATCTTACGTGACTCGGAGTTTTCCATTGTAAATTCGTATGGAGCAATCAACGAATTTCGGCGAAATAGAATATCTACGTGACCAAATTTTCCTGTGAAAAAGAAGATCTCTCTTCCTTCATTCTCGAGAAATCGATCAACAAAGCCGCCCATATAGATTGTCGTGGCATGAACGAATTTCTTCGCTTCGATTCCCCCCCCCCCCCAAAGCGAGCTCCTACTCCTCTTCCTTCTACTTTAGGATAGGATCTTCCTTGGTCCTTTTTATATAACATTCTCGGTACCTCACGATCCGGTAGGTCGGGCGCCCTCTGCTTGACTAGCCCGGCCTGGAGCTAGGTACACCGCCACGTCGAGACTCTCTTTCAAAGTGAGATCTACCGGCTTTCATAAGAGGGAAAGATCACTCCGTCATGCAACAGAAAGCTTGTTGTTCATCTAACTAGAAATTGAATAAGAGAAGAAGAATCATAGCGTAGGGTCGACATAAATAATCGGTTAAAATAGTCTAATGAGAAAGCATCTGTTCACGTTCGTAGTTGCAATAAGTTTTCTTTTTTGTTTCGAGATTGGCTTGGTCTTCAGTCTACCCTAATGAAACCTAAAATCTCACTCCCTCGCTTTCTCCTTCTGATAGACTAGCTTGCGCATCTTCTCTTTGGCACTCATCCTTGGCTTGGGGAGTGCTCTTGCTCTCTCTCTTTTGTGTCAGCGAAGGAAGGATATGAGTAAGAGAAATTGGCCGAATGATTGTTATTCCACTTATGGTTACAGTGCCTCTATCGAAGCAGAACAAGTCTAATACTCCAGCCCTGGTTTTTGGGGATTCCATTTCGATCTAAATCTTGCGCAATTCATGCCTTTCTGTTTTTATGACCAGAAATTCTTTCTTGATTTTCAACCAAAATTGTTCCCTGGACTTTTTATCAATATAAGGTGATCATAACACAATATATAAGACTCGTGATTCAGGCAATCCAATCCCCGAGCTGCTGAACTAACAAGTCGATTAGAAAGTCGAATTAGCAACTTTTACACAAATTTTCAAGTGGATGAAATTGGTCGTGTGGTCTCAGTTGGAGATGGGATTGCATGTGTTTATGGATTGAACGATATTCAAGCTGAGGAAATGGTGGAATTTTCCAGCGGTGTGAAAGGAATAGCCTTGAATCTTGAGAATGAGAATGTAGGGATTGTTGTCTTTGGTATCTCCAACAACTGAAAGAGTTTGCGAAGAAGGGTTGAGTTGCGTAATAGCAGATTCGTAGGTCAATAAATCGTTGGATTTGAAATCGAACTCTCTACCTTGGGCGGATAGGAATTGAGACTTTCAATGGTCCGCTCTTCTCTCCTCGTGATCGAGGGGGCAACAAAGAAAACGAAAACAACGGTCAAGATAATCATCAAACAAGAACAACTAAGAAAGAGCGAAATGTCAACACTCTAGTATGCGGGCATTCCGATACAAAAAAGAAACAAAACGCTAGCACAAACTGCTCCCACAGACACGCATGATAAGGGGGTGTGGGGACAACCAGGCCACCACTTTTACCAGATATGGGTCCGGACGACCCAAGAGCCCGCCACTAGAACCCAACCCTTAAGAGGCTAAGGTCCAAGGGGCTACCGCAGGAAGTAAGCTTCACCTCTAACCTTAAGGAATACAGAAAGTTACCCGGAATTCCTAGCAAGGACTTTGCCTGCTATTCATTCCTAAATCCCTTTCACCCAACACTAGCTAACTCGATGGGACGTCAACAGCGGGAATGCCAAAAGCAAGACCTGGACCTGGTTCACGCAGTCAAGCAGCAAAGACCTCTTTCTCTTCGGGAGCTTTCGTAACGGCTATAAAGAATGGGTCTTTCCCCTCGTGAAAGGCTATTGGGATCGATCCCTTCAACCCTCCTTGGCGTGGAAAGACAAGTTCTGCTTCTTGCTGAGGATGGCCTACGGTGCATCTTATCTGAAGGGAACGCATTGGATGGATGCCCAGGCATTGAGAAGGAAGGACGCTTTCAGAGGCGAAAAGCCACGGATCTTCTATCGGGAAACCATATCCAAGCTCCATGGCTAGTCTGCACTCTTTGGACTTTTCAAACTTAGCGAACTGAAACATCTTAGTAGCTAAAGGAAGGGAAATCAACCGAGACCCCGTTAGTAGCGGCGAGCGAGAGCGGATTGGGGGTTTGAAGAAAAACAAAGACGAAGCTTTGTTTCTCTCCTTTTAGGCAAGGCTGCATGAATGGTGTAACGACTGCCCCGCTGTCTCCGACATGGACCCGATGAAATTAAATTCTCCGTGAAGATGCGGAGTACCAACGGCTAGACGGTAAGACCCCATGCACCTCAACTATATCTTCACAGTGACAACCTTAATCGAATGTGTAAGATAGGTGGGAGGTGGTGACACACAACAACCAATCCTGAAAGACCACTCTTTCGTCCCTATCCCGATCTTTAGCTATCAATCCAACCATTGGTTGATTTGACGTATCTAGTAGAGGTGGGTCTGAAAGGTCTGTTGCTGGGTTGGTGGATATCTCCTTATCTAGTAAGGGGCTTCAAACTTATGAATCGACTGGATCAGCTGTTACTATGGCTAAAGCACAAATAGATAGCTATGAGAACAGGTCTATTTAATGCCCAGAATCCTAACAAGGTTACTAGAACTGTGGAGCGTTGATAGTTCCTTTGTCTTTGAAGAAGTCTACTTCTTACAGCTGGTGGTAGACCATACTGTCCTTACTGCTCTCATCCGCCATAGTTAAAGGATGGGTTCCGTGCGCTTACTCTTCTTTGTAGGGGGATACCCTCGGTGCTTCTTTAAACTTTTTCCTTCTAGATGCGGCAAGCGAAAAGACCCCCTAACATAATTCGAATGGAGGTATCGTAGAGGACACTCGACCTCACGAGGGCGGGCCCCACGGTTGTGGTGGGCCTGCCATAGCTTATGGCTATAGCAATGGAAGGGCCCCAGTAGAGAGAAAAGTCAGGATAACGAGCACTCCCTCCGCCCATACAGCCAGCGGGGAGGATGGCACTACTAGCAAAGACCATCTGGCGAAAATGCCGCAGGCGCGAAGCGTGGTAGGCCTGCAGCGGGGGAGCATACCACAGAATCAATTAGCCCGGGATTTCAAATTTAGATTTTCAACTACTTCTGAGAGGGTCTCATGCTACGATACGAGTAGAATACATTCCATAACCGACTCTTGTTGCCGAGTCGAGGAGTCGAAAACCCGCTTGATCGTAAGGGGGAGAGGGGCTTGGGGCACGGCGGCTAGGGACGAAAGAGAGCCCAGACGGTGGAAGATCCAAGGGAGGCTGGGTCATTTGACGGAAATGGAAGGCTTTTCCCTATTAGAGAAGGCCCTATGGAGTAAAGGGACAGCAAAATAGGAACTTTCGATCAGGGAGAGCTCAACAAGGTCGAGACCAAGATGATGGATATTCCAAGGAAGATCGAAGAAGATGAATAAAGGTTTATACCTACCCCTAACTGGCACTATAAATCCAATCCCATCTACATAGATGTTCCTAGCCACGAGATGAGGGGGTTCTCTCTTCCTCGCGCTTGAAGCTAACATTTCATAGTTGCTAGCTCAGTTGCACTAAAAGATCAATAGAAAATGAATTTCGGGCTGATCTTCTAAAGCTACTAAGTCTTCTCGACCCCGTCCAACTAAAGGCGAACAGCCGGCATTGCAAGCAAATAGAAAGCCCTCGCCCATTTGAGCCGGAAAGCGTACCGGCTGTTTGAGTAGCGAAAGGGCCGCTTGGTTAATATTATTTATATAATAATAATATATAGATAATAGTATATTATATATCTATCTATAAACAAAAAGAACGGCCATAAGAATATATTTCGTAGGGGTAAGAATGAACGACTTTACGGGAACCGATGACTACTATGATTTATGGGTTTTTGACGAGTTGCAGAACCACGAGCGAGAAAGCAGCATGGGAGAAATCATATATTCGGATATCAGCAGGTTCATCGCACAGCTCACTCCCTTTTGCGAGCCCATTTTCAAGCTCTTGGGGAAGAAGAAAAGGAGTAGAACGATGCCCTCTATAGATAGAGAGAGAGGTGTGAAAGTAATAGCCTTATGTTATGGCCGCCCCCCGACTTACGGCCTATACACTACTGCTATTGTGATGTGAGCGGTTCAAATTGGTTGAATCTTTCTCAATCATCCTGGCCGGAACTTATAAGCAGCACTTGTACGGAGCATAAAGGTTTGAAACTATTTTCTTATCTGAATCTTAAAGGCAGGACCTTACCCAGGTAAATAAGGAACAAGATGAATACAGAGGTTAAACGAGCATCCCACACCCAAAAGGTGCCCCACATAGGTTTTCCCCGAAACCCCCCAGTAACTAAGGTAAACAACGTAGAAAAAGCACCTATTTCTCACGTATGGCGGTACCCACATTGGAACAAAGTCCGAATCCAAGAGGTACCTACCTATAAAAAAAAGGGAAACTCACCACTCACTGGTGAAAGAGGAGAGAGAAAGGACCAATTGAAGTTCCCGGTGACCAACCATCTTCCCTGGATGCGTTTAAACACTTTCTTTAGCTGCTCCCAAAGACATCTCGATGAGTTGGTAGCCAGAGAGTATTGCCTCTTACTGGAAAAGACTCGGAGTTAGTATTTCTCTGTCTAAATCCATTATTTCAGAGAATGGAACTCACGAGTTCGCGAAAAGGTACTGGAGTAAAGACTTGTCTTGTTCGCCGCCTCGATGCATTCTTTTCTCTCCCCGGATATAGGACAAGCAGAAGAACAAATACACTGGTTGGTAGCGCTAACGACCTCCATAGCATAAGGGGGAAGTAAAGGGAAGATAGATCAGATGATCTTTCAGCGGTCCCCGGCCGTCAGTATCATGTCGCCGCATCTCAGCATCCAGAATAATAGCTAGGCATCAGTTTGAGTTCGAGATCGAGACCCAGAAGTAGAGATAGAGGCAAAGGTTACTGCTCACCACTCCTCGAGGCCAAGGATGGGGTCGAACCGTCATTCCAGGATTTATAGTCCGATACATTTCCATTATGTTACCTAGCCAAACACCTGCCACCTCGTATTGCCAAAAGTCAAACGGTTGTTCTTCTGTTCGCTCCTTCTTTTCTACATATGCGGCGGCGGGTTACCGGAGAAGAGGGGACAACTCCTTTCTCGCTTTGCCTTGCTCAATCTTCCTTTTCTGCGCCCCCACTCGGGATGCGGAGGTCTCGACCTTCGCCATTCTTTTAGGCTTGTTAGGACCCGATTCACTGCCGAGGCCGAATTAATAAAAAACATGATGGCTCACTTCGGTGGCGGGGACTCAGCCCCGGGATCGGGTGAGGGCGGAGGAAGCGGCCGGTGGGCGATTTATTTGGTGATTTATTTGGAAGTAGTTTCCCTCTACCGATTCGAAGCCGATTGCCAACCAGCCGTTCTGGACTCTCCCAACCCCTAGTGAACCCGCACGGCACTTATTCTTGAGTGTGTACCATCCTCATCGGAGGATGGGCGAGAGGCATCGAGAGCTCGGTGATTATATATCACTATAAGACACGAGTTTTGAATTACTTTGAATTCGGACGAAAGGAAAGGAATTCTCAACAAAAAAAGTGCTCTCGAACGGGGGGACGGCGGGTAGGAGAAATGGAGGTTTGGGCTCTGTAAAGGGTTTGGGGTTGCTCATATTTTACAAGTGATGCTTACTTATAAATCGGATCATATTAGAGCTCGCCAGGAAGTAATATTCAGACTTGGAAGCAAGATCTTTACCCGGCTTAACCACTAAGAACCCCACTGCGCAAGGAACATGAACATCGTCATGGAGAGCAGCCTCTATATCGGCAACAATGAATGGGCTCCTTTTTATTTTCTTAATTGCTTTCAGTGCGGGTATATGATCAGGACGACGACTCTTCTTACCCATAGTCTTGGTTTTAAGGCAATAGAAAGAGAGAAGGAAAAAAGAATTATTGATGGATAGGTAATATACCTCCTATTGATAGTTGTATTATATGGGACGTCATTGTATGTGACAGAGGACATTGCCGAATATTTGCACCCCCAAAGCTCCGTAAAAGAATCCCCAATAGGGCCTCCTGAGCCCGCCTAGTTCAAATACCATTTTATCCTACCTCGCTCACCGCCCCTGCTCGGTAGTTAACTACCCTACCCACTAATGGACTGGGGAGGGGGGAGAGGCGAACGAGAACTGACCGAAAACTCGAACCGCTTGACTGACCCCTTCATATTCCATTCATGTTGGTTGGGGATGGCTGGAACCAATCAAAGCCAAAGCTTCATGCCCTTCTTTAAAGGCAGAGTTTCATTGAACAGCTGATCTTGGACTTGCAAGCTCTCTCGAGGAAATCACTTTTAGCAAGCTTTCGAGAAAGTTTAGACTAAAGCACAGATTATCTGGTCAGTATATATGACCAATCAAGACTCTTTCTTCGGAACCTGACTCTATCTTCGACTACCAAAAAGTGAAAGAAGCCCACATGCCCACTCTTCTTTCCCCCTAGGGGCCCCACTGGGATGTCCATAATTGAAGCATTTTTCTTCATCGACTGTCGGTTAACTTTTGGTGGTCTTTCTTTTTGGCTGACTCCTCTTCGTGTTCTCCCTGGTCGGGTATAGTTTCCTTTCGATTTCTCCCTTGTAGCCGCTACCCGAATTCGCGCAAGTGTGTCCACACCCCTCAAACTTACTTGACAAGGAATCCTTTCTCGCGAACAAACACAACCCCTACACACACCTAGGAGCACCCCTTCCTGCATATCCATACAAGACCCGAGTAAGCGGGTCGAGGTCCTACGAGGTACCCACTACTCCGAGTACCCTCCCAAAAGGAAAAAGATGTGTCTGTCAGGTTCGGTAGCCTTTCCAAAGTCAACCTAACCGCTTACCTTTGGAAAGGCGCTAAATAGGCCTTCTATTTAGCTATTTAGCCTTAGAGAAAGATATCTTGACTCACGTAGTCGCACCTACCAGCAACAAGACGACTACTCCCTGCACGTCACTAAACGGAGCTATTTAACGCTTGGGTTGCCCAATGCAAGAACTACAACCCAACCTAGCTAAAGGCTAAAGCCGTGGACTACACCCCCGTGAGAGTCCTCTATTTGACTAACATACTCCCTTTTGATCTCCCCCATACCTTCATATCAAAGCTAGGAATGATTTACTTTCGGATGAAAATAATAGCACATAATAGCAGTACTCCTTCCCATTTCTTCTTTTATGATCTTATCTACTTGAAATGCTTACCTGTAAGTGTGTAGAAGGTACCCAGGGGACTAAATTAAAGGGCACTGAAAGGTCTTCAATTAAAGCTTCGCCAGTACTTGAAAGACTCGAAAGACCTACTTGATGAGTTTCCTTATGAGTGAGCTCGTAGGTGCCTTTAAGTCGAGTGTAGTGAAGGGATTCTCCTAAGAGAAGCTTTAGCCCTTGAACTGAAATGACTTTTATGAAATTTGTCTCGGTAGTGACCGATTTGATTTTATTAGGCCGTATGATTAGTGGCTTAGGCATTGGGCGTCTAAAAGCTACGATGAAAATCCCTTTTGAAAAAAAAAAAAAACCACTAATCCGCCTTAGGTACTCTTTGTTGTCCGTGTAAGGCGGAGGGAATGAAAGGACTGCGGGGAGTCGAAAAGCGCAGTGCGCTAGCGCTAGCGAGTTAGCGCAACAACTTAGTGTACGGTTTTCTTCGCGGCTTTTTTTTTTACATAAGGTCCGCGGAAAGCGGTTGCTAAGGCTTGTAACTGCTTAAATGTCCTTAGTCAATTTTGGGTTTCTCCGACATTCGGCCGTATCTTTTTTGAACCGAATACCTTCCTCTGTCATCTCTGGTCTCTCTCTTTTTGAGAGAAGATTGTCTACCCCGCCTCCGGACTGAAGCTCCTCGTTCTTTCACCATTCTCCAGCAAGAGAATTTCTTCTATTTTTTTTCGTCGCTATAAAATTTTCAGACCCTTCTTCTTCATTTCCCACCTCAACCTAGAAAGTGGATTTTGGGAAGTGGGTGTTTTTTGTTTGACAATTCTTGATAATGGATCTGAGGGGAAAGGGTGTTTGATATTGTTATTAGTTTTGGTATTGGTAGTAAAGGGAAAAGTAATAATGTAGTGTTTAATATGAAGCATAAATATGGTGGGCATGGTAGAGTTCATACAGTATTGAATGAACTGAAAGAACATGATAGTCGATGCCACGGTAGAATGCTTGCTGCCGTTGACTTCCAATTGGGTGGCAATGGTCAACCACTGATGTCGAGTTAGTTTCTAATCATTCTTCTCTTTTATTTTACATTATGATGCAAGTGATTGTAGAAATGAATGAACTTGGTTGACTTATGTGGTTTGGTCAAATTTTGTCTTATGGAGATTGTGTTTTACTTATTATATTTTGTGTACCTTATTTCCTATTTCATTCTTGAACAGGGAAAAACAAATAGAGTTGTTCGCTTTTCACTTGTTAATGTCTTAGTGATTAATATACTTATGCTCTTATGGAGAAACATATGAGATTATATATTTCTGAATTCTAATTTGTGTTTGAAGGTAGCGTGAGGGTGGAGGAAATGAAGAAGAAGGGGGGTTTGTGGGGCTGGAGGGGGGAGGGGCGGCGTGTGTTAATGGCCGGAACCAAAATGATCGCAAAAAAACCTTTTGAACTAAAATACCCCAACAAAAAAAAAAGGTGACGGAGCCATTAAGTGCTTTAGCGCAGTAGTTTTACCGCGCTAAAGCACTTAACCACCATCAAGTCTTTAGCGCGATGAAATTCTTGCGCTAAAGGGTTCCTTGTTTTTGTTTTTTTTTTTGTTGCCCTTTTAGGTTAACCCCTCTTTCATTACACTTTTAAACGTACTTTCGACCATAGATTATGTGACGACTCACTTAAGTCTTGATCGGCTATACTCGGGTATTATGCATGCCGGGGGAATGCAATGATTCGCATAATCCCTCTTCCTTCTTGCGCCGCTACGGGGGTCTCGAACCGGAACTATAGTCCACTTTACATACTCCTAAGGAGATCGCCTCTTACCACCGAGCCGCTCAATTGGTAAGAGGCGATCTCGGTGGAGTATGTAAAGGAGCCTCGAGGTTCCGGCCCGATACCCCGTAGCGGCAGCCGAGCAGGATTAAGGTGCGAACTGCCGTACCCCCGGCATGGCTGCGATCACGACCGCACTCCCGGCGGAGGTCTGGCGGTGCGCTTGTGTTTGAGGATCCACAGGGGTGTCTAGGACCTGGCCCACTGCGGGTTGCCCCTCCATGCATGTATGTTACACTGAAGTATTGTGTGAAAGGGTGCTTGCTTGCACACTTTCTACTTGAAGCTTCGAACCGCGACCTTGCGATCACTTTTACACATTCCCAAAGGAATCGCCTCTTACCAAGTTTTGTCACGCCCCGAACCATGGCACAGGGCGAAAACACGCGCTCGGTGCCTTACTTGCATGTGACCGAGCGAACCACATGGCTTGTTTGAATCATCATGAGGCATAACATGAGCGAATATAACGTGAATGCATGATGAGCCTTTATAAAACGTAGTAAGTCATAATACTTAATAAAAATACTTGTTTAAACATAAGTGCGGAAATAACATGAATGAGCCAAAATAGCTATACGACTCCGAATGTCTGACATAACATAAGCCCGACTTGTCTAGTCTATGAAACCTCTATCATGAGTCTGACTGGAGAAAACATATATGCACAGGACAAGGCCCCCAGTATACCTTAGATGTTATAACTAATCATAAAATAAAAAGTTGACTAAACCACGAATGAGATGGGGCTCACCAATAGTGATACGTGCCCGGCCTGCGAGCGGATGTGTGGTCACGCCCTCTGTCGATGCATAAGTACGTGAAATGCGAACCCCCGTTTAATAAAGGGGACGTCGACGTTAGGAGTGCGGTATGTAAAGCAAGCGGAATGAAATAACATGATAGAGCGGCGAAAACACGGACATGAACATGAGCATGAGTATAAGCATGGATACATATATAGATATAACATACGTAAAACATGATAAGTAGGGAGAGCGTTTCATGCGCCAGGCCATGTGATATCACCGCGTGGGTACGTGGAGTGCGGTACCCTCGCCGGACCCCGGCAGGCCCTCATACCTTGCCAGAGTATAAGGTAGTAAATCACCACGTGGGTACGTGGGTACGAGGAGAAGGTACCTCGCCGGACCCGGCCAGCCCCCGTCCCTTGCCGGGGGTATGAGGGTGGTATCGTGTTTGATGGATCCGTTCGGTGTAAAATTAAGGTATCGTCCCTAGCGGGGCGGGCGATCCTTTTCCTACGGTGGCTACGTAGTTTCGAGCTATACGAGCCTTCTCGGTAATTCGTGCAACTCCCAAAAACATGAACATGATATAATTGGCTAAGCCCGTGATTTTCGTGAATTAACTTGTCTTTTGTCTTGTAATCGTGATTTCACGAAATAACTTGTAAACATGGTTTCATGAAATAACTTGTAAACATGGTTTCATGAAATAACTTGTAAACATGATTTCATAAAATGGTTTGTAGCATGGTTTCATGAAGTAACTTGTATTTAGAGAGTATGTATCTTGTATCGTAACATGAAAGTAATTATGTACTACGTTTGCATGAAAAGCTTGTAGATATGTAGGATATTCGTAAAACAATCATTCTTAGTCAAAAACATGCATGCAAGAACCCATGAAATACAAGATATGGGTTTTCATAGATTACGGACGGATTCTAATCATAAAGAAATATTAAGAACACGGTGATGGAAGTATAACGATTATTACACATAATATAATCATGGACATGGACCTAGGGTTATCATGAGCATGGTATTGAAACTAGTTTTGTATTGAAACCCTAGTTTATTAGAGAAATAATAATTTATGGATTTTGAGGCGTGGGGAAGAACAATGATGTTCCATACGTAGATAGTAACTACATACCTTGGTAAACTCAAACTTGAATTAAAGACTTGAGCTTTGAAGAGGATTTCCAAAATCTTGAATTCTTGAACCTTGAGATGGGTTTTCTTGAAAACCTAGTTTTAGGAATGATGATTTCCTTGTTTAGATTACAAGGATATGTATTAGAGAATTGAGTTGGAATAATTAGAGTAAGCTTACACGCCGAGATTCTTGATGATGGAAGAAGGTAGGAGGTCGTTCTAGGTCTTGAAGGAATGAAAATAATGTTTTGACTGATATGGACGAGTATATACTTTGTTGGAAAAATAAATTTTTCGGCCCAGTTAAATACTGGCCGTATTTCAAAATACGGGCCGTATTTTTTGAAATGCAGCCGTATTTTGAAATATGGGCAGCCAACGCTATGTCTGTTCGGTAAATGGCCATAACTTCTTGCACGGATGTCCGTTTGACCCCGTAGATACCGTTGGAAAGGTATTTCAATGCTCTACAACTTTCATCAAGGAAGTTTCTAAAATTCCAAACACGTTTTGAAATACGAGTAGTAAAGTGAAATACGGTCCGTATTTAACCATATGACCTCAAAATGTCAAATTCCGGAATGTTCGAGGAAATTCTTGGTTTCGAGTTTACGAGCGCATTCATGGGCGTAAATTGGAATACGATTGCTTGTTCATGGGCGTAAACCACCATATCACAGGCTGAACGGAAAAATCTCGTTCGCGTTCTTTATCGATTTTTAAGTCTAGGATCGTGGTTAAAGCTTGGGTAAAAGATACGGGGTGTTACAATATCTCCCCTTGGGATCATTCGTCCTCGAATGATGGGTCATGGTTAAGAACATGGTGGACATGGCTTGAATACATGAACATGAAAGAAACATGACGTAAACGTAAGAGCTTGACATGGTTACGTGGAACATGGTCATGGATCATGAGAGCTGAATACGTGATTACATGGAAACATGTGCATGGGGAACATGAAGCGGTAAGTGACGCCTACATGAATGATAATCATGAAACATTTGTCCTCGATTTATGACTAGTGGTTAGAATCGTACTAACTACGGAATCTACAAAATTTTTTGGCGGGACTTCTTCGCCATTCGGACCCTCGCGTGACATTGTTCAAATGCTTGTCACTAACCCCAAAGTACCAACACACAACTCACGTAGTATCTTAATACGCATGATGTGACATAACGTGATTACTGCATCTTGTATGTAGCTAACATAAATACTAAGGCGGCTTGAACACACGGATATTGGGCTGAATGATTATATGATTACTATACATGGTTTGAAAGAAATGCGTAGGCACGAATGACATAGTGCGGAAATAGGCACGAACATGACATGATTACCTGGGCGTGAGATGCATGACGTGGGACATAAATACACGAAACTGGATGACGAGGTACATGGAGTGCTAAGCGCGTGAGATACGGAATACGTGTAAACATGGATATCGTAACATGGGATGCGAATGTCGAAAACATGATTGTTACAACATGAGGATTGAATACTAACGCGGGTAGGATTTGGATACTTAGAGACTTGATCATAGATGTTCGTATGTCTACCCGCGGTAATATGAGATAGGAGCATGACTTAGGCTTTGAAGGTAAGTACTAATCCTCGATGTGAATGCGACGGACTTCGGTCGTATAACAAGAATATAACCCTAACATAGGTGTTCATAAATATACGCATAGGCGCTGACATGAATACGTCGAAAACAGCCATAAAGTAAACGGTCCGTATTTAACCATATGACCTGTCAAATTCAGAATGTTAGAAATTCTTTTTTTGGTTTAAAACTTCTGGGCGAAAATTGGAATACGACCGTTCATGGCGTAAACCACCTATCCCCGAACGGAAAAATCTCAATTCCCCATTCTTTTCGATTTTCAAGTCTAAGATCGTGGTTAAAGCTTACGTTAAAGTACGAGGTGTTACAAGGTGTTGGTGAAAGAAAATGTGTTGGGTGACGATGAGAAAATAGTTGAAGAACCCATGGTTGTTGAAGAAGAAGCGAACCCAAATAATATGCGGGCCAGTATTGAAAAACCCATTATTATTAGGATTCCGAAAATTGATGTAAAAGAAAAGCGGCGGAGGGGAGGTCCCCGGGGGGCCCCTTTTGTCATGGGGCCTCCCCCCCTTTTCCCCCCGACGTTTGGGAAAAAAAGCGGCGATGGGAAATTTCCCAGTTTAAACGATTAAAGGGACTCTGATAAATATTCCATTGGTTGAGGCATTGAGCAAATTCGGTTTGTAAAGTTCGAAGATCTTGGCCAAAAAAGGGATAAGCATTGACACTTGGGGGGGCACTTTTGTGTGCAATTTAAAAAGTTTTGGGTCCCCAAAGACCCGGAGCTTTCCCCAAATTCCATGCCCCGGTAAATAAAATTTTAAAAAACTTTATGTGATCTTGGAGCAACATCAATTTGTCCGTATCATATTAAAAAGTTGGGATTGGGACCCCCGGTCCCCCGTTTTCTTTGGCGGATAGGACCGTAAAAGGCCTATTGGTTTTTTTATGATGTGTTTGTGAGAGTGGATCGATTTATTTTTGGGCCATTTTAGATCTTAGTAAATTGACTTTGAAATTCCCATTCGGGAAAAACCCCTTCTTCGGGGCATTCGTATTGGGAAAAGGGGGATCTAAAAAAGGGGTGAATTTAGAAAAATCCCCTTTTCTAGTCAAGAAAAACGGGGATATGGCGTTTTCGGTTATTGATACAATTGATGAAAACAATGGGAAAAACCATAGAACATGAAATAATGATATGTTGGTGGGGTATTGAACTATAAAGGGGGCAATGAAGAAGAGTTTGAGGACATTAACTTGATTGGAAAAGGGGGCTTCCCCTTAAACGAAGAAAATTGATTTGATTTGAAAAATGAAAACTCCCCCTAAAAAACCCTTAAATTTTTGAGCCTCTCTTTTAAACTCAAAATCTTTTCACATTTGAGGTAGAGTTTCTTGGACCCTACACATTTCCGTGATTATATTTTGGGTTGACGGATGAGCAAAGAGAAGGTTGATGGTGATCTTGGAAGATACAAAAAAACTATTGGGTGGTGTATTTCCCGGGTATCAAAGTTACGCGGTGTGTCTCATAAAATTTAACTTTATGAAAAATGTGAAAGCGTCGAACATCAAAAGGGGGCTAAATCCTCTTTAGAGGTTGTGAAGAAGGATGAGTGGGTTGGCCGGTGTAATTTAGTATCGGATAGCTCTTGGGTAGTCCGGTTCAAGCGTTCCCAAAAAAGGGGGGAATGTGGGCCAAATCTAAAAAA
>NC_081342.1:60615284-60703885 GCF_029784015.1 Lycium ferocissimum
TTTATTTTTTGGGATGATGATCATTTCGGTGAAGTTTGTGGAAAGAGTCGGTGGATCTTTTAAAACAAAAGGCTCGTATTGAAAAAAGCATGATTTTAGCTCGAAAAATCATTGCAAAGGGCTAAGATTTATTGCATCCGGGGGATGAGGAGTTTAAAGTTGACGATTCCACACGAAAACTTTGGCGATTGGTCGCAGACGAAAATATCAAGGGTACAGAATGGATGCTCTTGTGGTAAGAAAGCTTGCTAAAAAGATGTGGACTATTTCAAAGTTCTACAAGCACACTTGTGATATGGGTGACCTCCCAGGATGATCATTGCAATCTAGATACCAATATGATTGCTCGTGTATTAGTTGGCGATATTGGAAAAAAATTCAAGGTATCCCCTTCGCCTACGTTTATTTTATTTTTGGTGTTAATATAATGTTCCTCATTGCTATATGTTGATATTTCAACTTATTCAGGTTCCCTATTAAAGATTGTATTATAGCCGACCTAAAAGTATGTAGCAAAACTGTTAGTAAGAGGAAGGCGTATCTTGGTCGTAAGCGTGCACATGAGATAGTCTACGGCAATTGGGAGGGCTCTTTCAAGAAGTTGCCGAGATACATGGCGGCTCTACAACAGTTTCCTGATAAATGGTACTTTGTTGTTGAATGGAAGCTCGAATCGAGCTTTAGTATGCCGGTAATATTTTTTAGTTTGTGTTTTGGGCATTCAAACCATGCATTGATGGTTTTTCTCATTGTCGGCTTGTAATATCAATAGATGGAACATGTGTACGGGTATACGACATAAAGGTATTGCAAAATTGCGATTGGAATGGATCTAAATAGACTATATTCCTATCTTTTGCAATTGCGACTAATAAGGCTTGATAATACGTGGGTATGTTTTTGGACTACTTAAGGCAACACGTTATTAAGGATTGCATGGGAATATGTGTGATCTCGAACGAAATGCGGCATAATGCCTGATATGTTCAATTTGCGGGGGTGGCGACCTTTTACCTACCGTCGTTATTGTTTAAGGCATTTGAAGAGCGAACTTCCAAAAAGGCATATCGAAGCCCGGTACTTTGCAATTGGATGTGGGCGCACACGTGAGCATTAGGAGAAGAAGTTTAACCTGCAGATGGACATTATTAGGCGGGCGAATGAGCAAGTATTCCCTTTGGTTGAATGCAATTGATAAAGACAAATGAACATTACACCAGGATGAAGGTAAGCGATGGGGTATGCGACAACAACGCTACGGGTCATTCAATGACTTGTTGAAATCACGCACGGGAACTACCGTCACCGCAATGATGAGAATGACTTTTAAGCGAGTTGTGGAGCGGTTCATCAATAGATCAAAAGAGGCCAAAAGCACGGCCCAATGACGGGTCTAAGATAGATGCAAAACCGTCTTTTAGCCCATTCGAGTACCACAAATATAAGGCTCGAAGCATGGACCAGGATGGAGTACAACTTTGCGAAGCGCATATTTGAACTCACAACAAGTGTGCACCAAGGTAAAGGAGGTAACGTCCACACAATTTGTGAGATTCAGAACATGCACGTACGGCGAGTAGCGATCATATCACATTACCATGTTCTCGTGCCTTCAAGTGTTTTATAGCAATGGGAAAGAACATCTCCCCGTACATGGTGAGAATATACGGTTTAGAAAATTATGCAAACGTATCTTTGAAAGTTCTACCATAGTGAGAGTTATTGACAGCCACGAATCCATTTTCGATGGTTAACGAATAAAGCATTTATCCGTAAATTCAAAAAGAAAGCATACTCCCGCATTCATAATGAAATGTATGTTCCACCGGGGAGATACAC
The DNA here is from genome assembly GCF_029784015.1 of Lycium ferocissimum. Taxonomy (NCBI): domain Eukaryota; kingdom Viridiplantae; phylum Streptophyta; class Magnoliopsida; order Solanales; family Solanaceae; genus Lycium; species Lycium ferocissimum. Next base: position 60,617,124 of record NC_081342.1, read on the forward strand.
TCGAAAATGTTCATTTTGCAATACACTCAAAAATGCTCATTGTTATAGCCCGTACTTCGTGCGCTCGGACATTTCGAAGAAGTCGTGGAATGTGGAAGGTAAGATCATTTTCCGAAACTATTTTAATGTGCAAGTGGGTTATGAGTATTATCTATGAACATTATAGTATGGCAATGTTGAGAAAGTCCATGGGCAAAAGGAAAATTTGCAAAGATGACTCAAGGTAATAATGTAAAAGGCTAGGGGCAAAATGGTAATTTCACAAGGCTTTATGAAGATTCAAGAGAAGGGCCATGTGTTCATATTTCTTCTAGTGAAAGCCATGCAAAAATGCACATGCATAAATATGGAAAAAAGATGACAAAATAAGAAAATTCTAGAAATAAAAGAAAGGAAAAGAAAAGAAAAATCTAGAGAGGAGGGCATGCCCCTCACGTATGCATATATATATATATATGTGTGTTGTGTGTGTATTTTAATTTGATAGAGATAGAGAGAGAAAGAAAAGAAAAAAAAAAAGAGAAAGGAAAGAAGCGTTCGGCCATGGTGGCCAAAATTTGGAAGCAAGAAGTTGTCCAAGAAAAATTCATTTCTTCTAGCCTTTCTACTAAAAGGAAGGACCTCTTCAACATGGAGGGGTTGTTGGAGAGAAAAGTATTGGGTGTGCAAGTTAGAAATTCTTGCCAAGTGAAGGATCAAGGAAAGAGGTAAGAATCCATTTTCTTTTATATGTTATGAATGTTGGTGCATGTTGTAGTATATAAAAAAATGAGTGAAACTCATGAAGAATATGGATGTAGGGGTGTGGCCGTGAATTGTCGCATGTTGGTTGTTGTTGTAATATAAAGAAGAGGATAAAGAGTTCTTGAAAATTCCGCATGATGTTGTTGTGGCCGTGTGTGCATGATTGGCCGTGTGTGTGTGTGTGGGGTATTGTGTGAGGACAGATTGAATGAATAAGTTTTTCTTAGTCTTATGTCGTTATTGTAATGTATAGAAATGAATGAAAATCCATGAAAATCTATGTGAGAAGTGTTGTGGCCGAATGGTAGAGGATTTGGTAAGTTGTGGTAAGTTAAAGTAAATTGATATTATTGGATATTCTAGTTGTCGTCGTTATGAATTATGTAATGAAGGTGGAAGGTTGTCGTTGAAGTTAGTATACATGAATGATAATGAAATGTATAGTTGTTGTGAATTGGGAGGCTTCGGGTAAAGTAATATGTTAATTGAGTTGTTAGAAGATTATGTGAATTGCATTGAATTGAATTGAATTGAATTGAATTGAATTGAATTGAATTGAATTGAATTGAGTATAGAAGTGTTGCTGGGATAACTGCTAGCAATGTTGTTGGATTGGCCGAGTTGAATTCTCGGGTTTGTTGATGTTGGTTTGGGCCGAGCCATATTCTCGGGACGGTGTATTTTCGGGGGGAGATCTTTGCAAAATTTCGGCAATATAAGTGAATTTATTTGAAAAGTTAAGACAAGTGAATAACAATGGATTAAATGATTGTGTGAATTCTTTTGTATGTAGATTGACAAGTTTGGACAAATAAGCATAATTAGTTGGTCGCGGCACAGGTATGTAAGGCTTACCCTTTATTTCTTCCGCATGTCTTAGAGTCGAAGTGAGTTATGATGTGTACCTTGAGAAAACTCTACTACTATGATTCCGAGATTCGACACGATTCATCCGCTCTCTCGATATCGTATCTAATAATCCGGATATAGTATTCGATTTGAGCACTCTGATATAAGTACTCCGATACGAGTAATCTGATATGAGTATTCCTAATTTTGATATAAGTATTCTGACAGAAGTGTTCTGATATAAGTACTCCGATACGAGTAATCTGATATGAGTATTCCTAATTTTGATATAAATATTTTGACATAAGCGTTTCGACATAAGTATTTTGATACAAGTATTTTGACTTAAGTATTTGATATAAGCGCTCAGATGTAAGTACTCTGCCATAAATATTCGGATAAAAATATTCTGTTATGAATAATCTATTACGGTTGTCCGATAAGTACGTCCGATTATGTGTCGAGTCTTGGGATTTACTTTTGATATGCATATGGTTTTGCACCACTCGTGCCGATTATTATGACTTCGTTCGCGGTACACGGCCGGTTCCGTGATCGTGCGCATTATGACATATTCGGCGTATGATGTGTTACGGTTTCGAGACTCGCCATGCAGGCCGGGCACCGTTTATGGTGTTATGACGTGATACGGCATCCGATATGTTCGTGATTTGATGTGTGACGTTATGATGTGTTCGGAGTTTGTACGGAGATTTGAAATCTTCTGGAGTATGATGTGTTGTGGCACCAGCGTCAGGGGGTGACCACGTTCCTGAGCCCATGCATGATCTTTTATTTGCATTCCGTACATTTGCATTCCGCGCAGGTTTGGTCTGTCACTTCTGTATTTGTTTCTGTTACTCTACATATCGTACACATGTTCTGTACATCTGGATCTGGTTATGATCTAAATGCTATACTTCGGTACATTTGATCCCGATCATGATTCCGTTTATCGTATTTCGCCTTTCATACTCGCATATTCCGTGCGACCCCGCTTTTCGTGGGGCTGCGTTTCATGCCACGCAGGTACACCCAGATGATCAGAAGACTTTGCTAGGAGGAGTTTCAGCGAGATTGGCGAGCTCCACTTCCCATCGGAGTGTCGCCGAGTCAGAGTAAGCATAAGTTGTGCTTTCTGATTTTTGCTAGAGACTTTGCAGACACAGTCGTGGGTACAGGATGTCAGTTCGTATCGGCTTCATATATCCACAGAGTTTGTTTGGTCCGGTCTGAGATCTGTGTCTTGAGCGGCCCTGTTTGCTATGGTGGCCTAAATGGCCTATATGTTTGTACACGTATGTGTGTTCAGGCGATGTACATTCCGCCTGCCTATGGATTTGATCTGATATGTTTGTTATGTTTGATACGCATGGCCGCCTAAGACGATGTCTGTTATCAGTTCCTTTGAAAGTCTTTCTGTACGCTTCATGTGATTTGATCTGGAAAGTTGAAAGGAATATGTATGCAATTGGAGTCTGAGGGTTCGCTCGGCTCCGTATGTGGGGCCGGGTGCCCATCACACCCTGATCAAGATTAGGGTGTGACACTCATTTTGCAATTATGTTGGTCATGATAAGCGCAAGTGTCCCTTACGGCAAGGTGGTCAAACTACATCTCGTGGTGGAAGTACCTCTCGTGGTGGAGGAAACTTTTGTGGTGGTAGATCTATCAGCGGTGGCACATCTAGTGGTAGTGGCACATCTCGCGGTGGTGGCGGAAGATCAATTCAAGAGCATTAACTGATGAATGTTTTTTAAGTTTTCTTTCTTTCTTTGATGATTATATTTTAAAAAGTTTGGATTTCTTATTAATGAACAAGTTTAAGTATTTTCATATTGTTATGAATGATGCAATTTAATTATTTTGAGATTTGTATGAATGCTGCAATTTTGATTAAGAAATAGTAAACTTAAATCTAAACCCAAGTATTCGTAAAGAACTTAAAGCTAATGACACCAAGCCTTCAAACAAAAATGGCGTTCGAGCACTTTTCAACCACTAAAACGGCAATCTGAAGATTTTCTTATCCTTGATGTATTGAGCCTATCTTATTAATCGCACAAAAATAAGTTGGGTTCTATATAAAATATTGAAGTTTTGGGGTCCAGAACCATGATTAATCTATGGTCAAAGTACGTTAAAAAGTGTGAAAATGTAATAAGAGGTTGGTTTGGTGTTATGGTTGTCTCCTATAGCGCAGTATTTTATTGCGCTATAGGTGAGAGAAACTTTGGCTTAGCACGGTAAAATACTGTGCTAAAGCACTTAATGGCTCCGTCACGGTTAAGTGTTTTAGCGCAGTATTGCGCTAAAGGTACTTTTGTGCCAAAAAAAAAAAATTGGGGGTATTTTGATTCACTTGAATTTTTATTGAGTCATTTTGGTTCCGGACTCGGGGGTGGGCGGGGGGTGAAATGGATTATTAAAATCTAATTTTTTTTAATTATAATTTTTTATTTCAGTATTAAAATTTTAAAAATTAAAAGATTTCTGATGTGGTGTTGACATGTCGCTGATGTGACGAGAGAGTGTGTAACACCTCCCACTATGTGAATGTTTTTCAGCTCTTAAGGGATAAATAATATTACTTTTTTATATATTAAATGTGTAATAAGTCACTAATAAAATTTAAATATAATATTAATATTTGAGATATAATTTAAGGGTCAATTAATGTCTTTTGTCCTTATAATAACTTCAAAATCTTTTGCTTGATACGAGACTGCCCTGAGTTCTCACACAATTACTATTTGTTTTCCTTGCTTAGGCACACCTGTCGTTTTGGTCAGGTGAATTGTCATCTTTTCATATCCATCCTTTGACTCATTATTATTCTGTTGCTCTGATTGAGAAGACACAACATGACACGTTGAGAACTACTCCATTTGTTATTGTATTTCTATTACACTAGCAAAATATGCTCATGCACAAACCGAATATATTTATTCACTTTAATTAGTCACTTTTTGATGTTTGTATTTTGTAAATAAATTTACAAACATTCAAATTATTATTATGTATTTGTTATTGTATTTCTATTATACTAGCAAAATATGTCTATGTGATGCACGGATCGAACATATTTATACACTTTAATTAGCCATTCTTTGATGTTTGTATTTTGTAAATAACTTTAAAAACATTCAAATTGTTATTATGTATAGCAACATATATAAAATGTATTTTATGTATCATCACATTAGTTATAATTAAAAAATGGAGTTTAAAATTTAAAAACATATGATGAAATTAAGACTTTTTATGGAAAGAGTCGGACTTTTTTCCCATTATCATGACAATGAAAGTTGTTCATCGATGTGAAAAAGAAAATTAGTAAGAATATGAGGGAATTTAATACTTTGATTCTAGATTTTTTATTTTTAATTCTTTAATATCTTATATGTATACCGACAGGTTGATATCCATCTCAATTAACTATCTGTTCAGATCCAAACATAAGAACCACTGTTGTATATGTTGAATTTTTTAAAAGCAAAACTAATAAAATATTTTTATTAAATTAATTGAAAAATATGTTAATAAGGGGTAAATTAGTTACATTATAATTTTTTATATTAACAATTATAGATAAAAATAATTGTTACAAAGAAATTAAAATTAGAAAGATATATGTTATATCGTAAATCACCAAATTTTAATTTCGAAATGAAAATATAATCAGAGAATGCAAAAAAGTAAAGTAGTGACAAAGAAGGAAAACAGGAATAAAAGTCACTCCCTCCATTCACTTCTACTTACCCTTCTTATTATTAATAAAAATATTTTATTAGTTTTGCTTTTAAAAAATCCAATATATACAACAATGGTTCTTATGTTTGGATCTGAACAGTTACTTAATTGAAATGGATATCAACCTATCGGTATACATATAAGATATTAAAGAATTTAAAAGAAAAAATTTAGAATCAAAATATTAATTTTCCCTCATATTCTTACTAATTTTCTTTTTCACATCGATGAACAACTTTCATTGTCATGATAATGAGAAAAAAGTCCGACTCTTTCCATCTCAAAGACTTAATTCCATCAACTCCATTTTTTAATTATAACTAAAGTGATGGTACATAAAATATATTTTGTATATGTTGTTATATATAATAACAATTAGAATGTTTTAAAATTATTTTCAAAATACAAACCTTAAAGACTGGCTAATTAAAGTGACTCGACATGTTCGGCCCGTGCGATGTATTGCTAGTTCTTTCATACACCTCTTGTAGTCTTGTTTTCTTCCTTGTCAGCTCCAACTCAGCTAAAGTATACTCTCTCCGTAAAAGAAAAAAAAAAAGGTCCACTTAGCCATTTGCACAACTCTTAAGAAAACACTAACTCCTAGGCAAAAATAGATAATTTGACTAAATTACCCCTAATTAAATAAACATTAGAATTTGATCATATAACACTTGATAGGGGCAAATATGAAAAAATAGGGTTAATTCTTTCTTGATTTGATAAGTGGACTCTTTTTTTTATCCGAGGAAAAAAAAGCTAAGTGGACTCTTTTTTTGATCCGGAGAGAGTATATTATTTCCTATATCTCAAAAAGATTGTCATATTTCGGGTTATGAAAGTTAAATTAACTAATTTTCTATATGAATTCGGACATAGAATTTTTAATTTTTTTGAATAAAAACTTACATATTTAGAAATTATATAAAAGTACTATAAGTCACAATAGTTAAGAATTCAAAATATTTAGAAAATATTTGAAAAAGTTATGGTCAAAGAAAATATCGTTTAACTGTTCAAATAATAACTAAGACAACCTTTTTAGGACGGATGTAGTAATATATCGATAGTTGTAACGATTTTGTTATAATATTAATGAATTTGAATTGTGGGGTTGAAAGTTAATTGCTATTTTTATCAAATTACTTATTAGTAATACTTATGAGTTTAAATTATATAAATCGTCTGAAATATTTTACATTATCTGATCATCCAAAAGATAGTTACAAGTAAACCTTCACTTTCTTAAAATGTTAGATTTGAAATATTAAAAGGGATAATTTTAGAGGTCTCCCTCCAGATTTGACTTCATAACACTATAACACATTCCTGGTAGTTTACGATATTTCGCTTACCTCTTTTATTTTAATTTTTTTTAACAATAAGTTTAATATTTATCATTAATATAAATTAATTATAATTTGATCCATTTTCCTTCCTAATATTTTACTGTTTTATTAATTACAGGGGAAGTATTGGTTTGGTAATGTTTGTTTTTGTGATCTTTTCTGAAAAGTTTAGAAATTCTTTTTTAAAATAGGTTCTTCCACATTCATGGAAAAATCTATAGCAGCATTTCTTTAAACATGGCCTTATGGTGTGTAGCAACTAATTTCTATTCCTGTTCAGGCCATAAATTTCACCTTTAGAAATGAAATCCATCACGATGCCATATATATTTATATAGAAAAAATGCCTCATTAATCAAAACTTTCATTTAAGAGCTTTGGTATCAGAACTATATAAAAACAAACTTCCATTTTCCTTTCACCTTCTCTATTTATCATAGTACTAATTTTTGCTTCTTGTTTGTTTTATCTCCCTAACAGCGAAAGAGGGGAAAAAAAAAAAAAAAAAAACTTCTTTTATATTTGTAGTATCAGAAGACGTAACGAGATATTGATTTGTATTGAATATAACTAGTTGCATGAGGCCCGTGCTTCTGCTTCATGCTACAAAAGTATTAAATTTAATTTTAAAAAAATATCACTTATATTACATTTTTTCAATTGCATAATTAATTTAATCTATTGCACGTGTATCATTATTTTATTGGTAAGTCTTTTATAATTATTAGAGTTTTTCAGTCACATAATTGAATAATTTATAAAAAGTAAATTATTTATGAGGAAGGAAGTTTGGAATGAGAATTAGCAAATACAAAGAAATACAGGATTTGATATTCACTAAAGAAGCAAAACTTTGGAGGTTTGAAACAAATAAATGGTGTGTTCTAGGGGTGCTTATTTGTCGGTTTATCGGTTTACGGTTTAAGGACACGCTTAACCGATAACCAAACCAATAAGATATTCGTTATCGGTTTTAATCAGTTTAGGTCCTTAATGGTTCAGTTTTCAGTTTAACCGATAAGAAAATGCTTTATTTTTTTGTTCTCTTATTTTCATTTGTTCATATAAATTGCCTTCATGCATAAAAGTCTACATAAATTACAAGCAGAAGCAAACAAAGACGTTATTGCTAAAACAAATTTGTTTTCTTTCTGGTCGAGTTTGAGAGAACTAAAGTGTCGCTTGTGGAAATAGGGTCCTGGAACGAAGTAAGAATTTAGAAAATAGAGTTTGTATTAAAAAGCTAAAGTCACTAATATAATTAGAGATAAAAAGATAATTTTAATATAATCTTATTAGGTTATCGGTTTAACCTTTAACTAAAACCTGAAAACCAGAAACCAACCCGATAGTCCAATAAAAATATTTACAAAATCATTTAAAAGCCGTTAACCCAATAATCCGATACGGATAAATCAATAACATTTTTCTCGATTCGGTTCATCGGTTAAATCGGTAAATCGGATTTTGCACACTCTTAGTGTGTTCGGTATCGAGGAAAACATTTCAGAAAATGTTTTTTCAATTTTTTCATGTTTGGTTTTGTAGAAAAATAAGTTACTTAAAAATGAGAAAAATAACTTTCCTAGTGATAGTAGAAAAATTGGCAAGCTAGCATCAACAGGTTTAAAACCCAATGATAGCAATATTGTTTCCGTTTAGAAGGACAAAAATCAGGGATGAAGAGATAGAGATCAAATTAGGTCTTCAATTGGATATTCTTTTTGTCACGACCCAATTCGGGGTCGCGCAGGCACCTACCTTTCCCACCTCGATAGGCGAACCCTCTCATTGAATACATATCAATTAAATAAGGACGATTCATTTAAACCAATAGATATTTAGCAATAACAGCGGAATATCATAATATTTATTATGTAATAAACTCAGGTGTTCATATGATTAGAACAAATACATGATTACAGACTCAATCCATCTTCCCATGACCTGGTCTAGACTAGTACAAGAGCGACTAGTGACTTCAGATTACCACTACATTCTAAAACTCAACCTCCGTCCCGGAATGAAATGGGAGGGGGCCTTCCAGATAGGCACCGCGTATTTCCACATATGCTTCGATCGATCACCTGAAACAATCTACACCCCAAAAAGGGTGTTGCAATTGCAATATCAGTACAAACCACACGTACTGAGCAAGTATCATAGGCCGACAATGGTTAGTAACATATCAGTAAAGAATTCACAGGTAAACAGGATAACAACCCAAGCAAGTCATACGTCTATCTACCACACACTGTATATCAATACCCTTAAGCATTAAATTCACTCTAATAATTCACCAGTCAAGCTCACAACGATCTCGGAACTCACATATCATTGAATCGATCGTTTCAGTCTAGTAGTCAACTCATCATTAAGATACCCGTTATCCTACATCACATAAAGACCAAACATATAACTAATCTTACGGACGGTCTGTGGGATACCTCCACAAGTTCGATCAATAAATCCAGATCCAAGTACATGTCATTGCGTAAGTAAAGCATCTAATCCCAAATGTGCCAAGTCTGAATAAATCAATCTGAATCCATTCACCACAAGTAAATACCAAATCATCTCAAACAAGCCACAATGCAGTGCAATGCAAGATGTATCAATGCAATGCAATGCAAGATGTATAAATGCAATGCCATGCCATGCAAATGAGGTGGACACATGTACTCCGGACGCAAATATCGACGTTTCGGTAGCACAGCCCAGTGTGACTCGCCAAGTCTAAGTGTCACCGTCCCGGATCTTTGCCCAACATACAGATGGGACCCTGGCCAATTGCTCACAGGGAGAGTCTCACCGGCACCACTCTGGGGGACCCGCGGAGTCCATGCACTAATAACGATTCCGGGATAACATCGGAATCGTCCATGCAACAACGATGCCGGAATAGCTCATCCGACATCGGCTACCTCACAGTCACTCAAGTAAAGAGTTTATCAAAATATCAGTTTCGCTCAATCAACGATACCGGATCATCACCGGGTATCGGCCATACATTATGAATATGAGAGAATGTATGTAATGCATATGTCAACGATTCCAAAATTGAACCTCAGATATCGTCCTTCTCACAATCACTCAAGTAAAAGAGTTTGTCAAACACAAGTTTCATATAATCAACGATTCCGAAATAGATCTTCGGACATCTCCCTTTTCACAATCACTCAAGTAAAAGAGTTTAGCAAATATCAGTTTCGCTCAATCAAAGATCTTTTGGATCATCACCGGATATTGGCCATGCATCATGAAAATGAGAGAATGCGTGCAATGCATATGTCAATCATCAACAATCAAGTTCAACATCACTAGTACCAACAATGGGGTACGCCAACAATGTACCGTATCACAATACCAATAATGGCATGCAAACAATATATCAATATCACGAGTACCGGCAACGGGTACGCCAACAACGTATCATATCACAATACCAACAGTGGGTATACCAATAATATATTAATATCACGAGTATCGGCAACGGGTATGCCAACAACGTATCATTTCACAATACCTACCAACTGTGGGTATGCCAACAATATATCAATATCACAATACCAACGGTGGGTATGCCAACAATGTATCTATATCACAATATCAACAGTGGATATGCCAACAATATATCATATCACAACACCAACAGTGGGTATGTAAAATTTATCCCAATCAGGACGACGAAACAGAATTCGATATCTTCCAACTACACATGGTATCAAGCCAACACAATGAACAGTCAAACACAACACAACAGGGTGGCTAGTCCCACACACAACAGGTAAACCAATCGATATAAATTTTTGCCACTTCCTTAAATTAGGAACACGAATCTCACCCTACACTCAAAATCCCTCGTTACAACTCATTTTGGACTCAATCACAATCATTGGTACATTTTATCCTCCCATTTATCCACTAGATTCACTTTTAATGGCATAACACAAGTAATCACATATTACGGGAAATGTTCATCATTAGGCACAAAAATAAGTTTCGCCCGCTACTCCCAAGTCACATAAAATCCACCGATTTTGAAGGAAGCCACATCATACATCCTACATAATCTACAGGCCACAAGCCTGAACACACAATCACATACCAATACCATCCTAGGATTCCACCTCAAATCTCCAATTCCTACACATACATTCTCCGTTCCTTCTAATACATGAATATAGAAAATTAACCGGAGTCTATCGAAAGGGGAAGTCATAACCTACCTGGCAGTCGAACAGGTGTCACGAACCCACACGTTGCCTTGTCTTTCGAAGCGACTCCAAATAATCAAACTCTATCACATATGATTTCTATGTAAGAAACCATGAATAATAATACCCATATTGGCTACTTTCTATTTGGGTCAAATTCCAACCCTTAATTTAGGAAAAACGAGCCCCAAGGGCAAAACGGGAATTTTATGACCACAATACCAAATTCAATACTAAAAGGTCAAAACCTATTACTTTAATCATAGGAATACTCAATTAATTTTCAAAATCATCATTATTAAGAAAAACCCCCAAATTTGGGTCTAAGAACCCTAACTTTAATCCCACAATTTTACCTCTAAAAATGGAAGAAACATGATTATATAGTTTATAATCATAAAATTCATACTTAATGAAGCTAACCCAACTAATAATATAAGATTTCAAAGCCAAGAACCCATTTAGGAAGAAAACCCACAAAAACCCTCTTTGATTCTAGGAATTTCTAGCATAGATTAAGTTGGATATGACAAAAGCATATGACAGGGTCTCATGGTTATATCTCTGTAAGGTGTTGAAGAAGATGGGATTTTCTGGAAATTTCATTGATCTCATATGGAGGTTGTTGGCAAATAATTGGTATTCTGTGCTTTTAAATGGTCAAGCACATGGTTTCTTTCACTCTACAAGGAGTGTCAAGCAGGGTGATCCACTTTTTCCTGCTCTTTTCATCATAGCTGCAGAAGTTCTTTCAAGAGCCTTAAACTCTTTGTTTGATCAGCCTGGTTTTGTTAGTTATAGGATGCCAAAGTGGAGTGTTGAGCTGAATCATCTGGCATATGCAGATGACGCAATCATCTTTTCATCTGCAGACAATTACTCTTTACATATGATCATGGATACTCTTCAAGAATATGAGAAGATATCTGGACAGATGATAAACAAGAGGAAAAGTTCATTTTATATGTTCATCAAAATTTCTAATGAGCTGAGTCAACAGGTTGAAGCAGTAACAGGATTTGTGAGAGGGCAGTTTCCTCTTACATATCTTGGAGTACCAATTACTCATGCCAGGAAAAGGAAAGTGGACTATACTGAGTTATTGAAGAAAGTCAAAGACAAGTTGCAAACTTGGAAAGGAAAGTTATTGTCTTATAGTGGAAAAGCAGTTCTGATCACAAGTGTTCTTCAAAGTATTCCAATTCATGTTCTATCTGCTATAAGGCCTCCTAAATATGTTATAAAAGAACTACACAAGATCTTTGCAAAGTTCTTTTGGAATAATAAGGAGGAAGGAAGAAAAACGGTATTTCGTCATCTTGGCTTAACATGTGCTTTCCTAAACATGAAGGAGGATTGGGATTCAGGTCTATTTATAACATGTCCAAAGCCTTATGCGCTAAACTTTAGTGGAAGTTTTGAACCTCTAGTTCACTTTGGGATAATTTCATGTGGAACAAATACTGTAAGAAGCAGATTCCTCAGGTGGTTCAATGGAAAGGAGGGTCACAAGTGTGGAAGATAATGTTGGAAGCAAGGGAAAGTATTGAGCGGGAAAGTATTGAGCAGGATTGGAAATCTGGTGGGAGCTAAAGATTGGAAGTTCAAACATCTGGTTTGATAATTGGACTAAGTTAGGTGCTCTTAGCTATATGGTTCCTCAGACCTGGCATATCAATGATCATGTTGAAGATGTTTCTGAACTCATTTCAAATGGAAGATGAGATATTAACAAACTCATGCAGCTGTTTCCTGAAGATATAGTGCAGCATATAACACATGAAATTGATATTAAATATGCATCAAATGAATAGGACAGATCTTGGTGAATGATGACAAGTATAGGAAGGTTTATAGTAAGTAGTGCATGGGAGCTGTTGAGACAAAAAGCTAATGTAACAGTGCCATTTTAGAATATGTGGATTAAAGGTGTGCCTTTTAAAATTTCATTCTTCTTGTGGAGATTGTGGAAGTTCAAAGTGCTAATTGATGAAGTGGTGGCAAGTATTGGCATTCCTATAGTTTCAAAGTGTTGTTCTTTGCTATCTTTTGCTCGAGAATGAGACTATTAACCATCTGTTTCTGTGTGGAGATTTTGCTACCAAGGTATGGAGAGTCTTTAATTCAGGGGCTGGATTGAGCATGAATTGTATTCAGGTGAAACATACTATTAGAAGTTGGTGGGAAGCAAAATGCCATTACAAACTGAAGATGATATACAAAGCAGTTCCTGCTTTCATTGTGTGGAAAATATGGAAGTGGAGAAATAGTAAGTTACAGGATGGCAATATGAATCTGAATAGAGTGATATATGAAATAAATCTGGACATTTACATGATATGTAAAGTTCTGTTTCTTGGGCTGAATATTCCATTTAGATGGCATCAGATTATTCAGTTTTTTGAAGGATATAAGCCAACAGTTATTTGCAGAGTTATTAAATGGATGAGACCTGCATCAGGATTCTACAAGTGTAACAGTGGATGGGAAGTAAAAAGGAAATCCGGGACCAAGTTCACAACGTATTTTGTATCATGAATGAAGATGGTGATTTGGTGTATGCAGCTACTAAAACTCTGATGGATGGTTCAAATATAGTTGTTGAGGCTGAGGCTATTAGAATGGGATTGATGTACTGTGTGGATAAGCAACTATTTCCATTGACTATAGAGACTGATTCCATGACCATGAAGATGATTATCAATCTTTGAATGAAAGATCCCTTGGAGCATTTCAATGTTGGTGGATGATATTAAAAGGCTGATGGAAGATCAAAGAGTGATTGTGGTGTATATACACAGAGAAGGAAATGGACTTGCAGACTTTTTAACTAACTTTGTTTTTGATTTTGCAGGTACAGTTCAGTTTCATAATTTTCAGGAGCTACCAAGTCCAGCTAAGAAGATTCTGAATTTGGAAAAGATTGGAATTCCTGACTTGAGAGTAAGAACTATTCAAGACAAAGCACTAGATTGAAGTCCATGATAGCAGAAGTAAAAGCCATTGCTAAGTACAGAATTTCAACAGAATATGAGCTATTGCAGCATATGTCTTAGGGTGGTATTAGTGTGCTTGTCATGCTCATTCCTTAATATAAATGTTGTGATGTTCATGATATATGTAGCAGACTGTACTGGTTATGGATCAAGCAAGATAGTGGCCTGGTTTTATGCAGAAGGTGATATATACAGCCATATACAGCTACTTTCAAGCTTGCCTGAAGAATGATTCATATGACTTGATGCTTTCCACCTGTGAGACTTTGAAGGTGTGATACAAGTTATCAAGCCAAGGCTCTTGGATTCTAGTAGGTGATACCCTGTTGATGTCTACTTCTGCTGGCCATTTTCCACTAGATTTTCCTTTAGTTTCTTTATTTGGATCAATCTTGTTGGATAGATTTTGTTTTTTATCTTTCCTTATTTTCTGTTCTTTGTGTTTAGCTGGATCAATCTCCTCTGGATTGATTTGTACATATTTTCATTATCAATAAAATTCCACCTTCATGGTGGCCTTTACTTAAAAAAAAAAATCTAACATGGATTCTTACTTAAAAAAGAAAATGGAAGAGATTAGGATTATGGAACTTACTTCTAAGAGAATTCTGACCATAAACCCCTCAAGTCGCCTCCAAGGTGGTAAGAAAATATAATAGAAGTTATGGGAGGAAATAAGGGTTTTTGGAGGCTTTTAAATCAGAAAACTGCCTGTCGGCCGCTATAGTGGTCGACCTTACCGCTCCAACGGTCACCTTTACCGTTGCAGTGGTATTGCTGTGACGGTCACACCAGACACCCGAAAAATCTAGTGTCTTCCAAACTTGAAAACGACACCCGGAACAATCCCAGAATTTGCCGAACACAAACAAAATATGCAGATATACATAAAAACGCGCTATGAACGCACTCGTGGCCTCGGAATTTCCAGCGGAGGATTCGTTGACCAAGTCAACTCCTGACGGCCTAAATATCAATTTTCCAACCCAAGTCCCAAAACGCAATTGAGTGCATTAGGAACCGAACCAAACCCACCAATCAATCACAAATGTCCATCCGGATCTCTCGGAATTGACGGATTTTCGAAAAAAGTCTGTTTACCCAAAAGTCAACTCCCGGTCAAACAATTTTCGCTTAAAGCCAAATTTTTCTAGAGAACATTCTAAAGCCCACAGCGATGCCTAGGAAGTCTTGCCAACTATCTCCTCGGGTCAAAATAGTTCTAACGAGACTCAGGAATGAGTCCATGAGGGCAAAAACAGAAAAATCACGGTAACGACAAAACGGGTCGTTACATTTTTTCTTTTACACCCCTCCCCCTTCAAGGCCAGGAGCCCCCTCTTTTTGCTCCGTTGATGACTCGAACCCATAAGCTTCGGGTTGGAGGTGGAGGGTGCTTACCATCTGAGCAACATCTCTTATCTTCATTTGGATATTCAATGTTGCAGTTAAAACTTTTTACGTGTTGTACATGTGCAGGCTAGGTGTTGTACTTATTGGAGTGACTGGCTTTTAAAAAGATTGAACAAATTTGTAGTGAAATGAGACGGAGAACCACTAAAAGATGTGGTGCAACGGAAGGGGCTACTCCTCTCTTAATTAGAGGTTTTGGGTTCGAGCCTTGAGTATGGAAAAATCCTTGATAGGAAGCGCTTCCCTGAATGGGCCTTACGCGGCGCGAATCTGATTTTAGTATGGCTTCAATACGGATATCGAGCACCGAGTGAAAAACCAAAAAAGAAAAAGAAATAGATAAGGGGACAACTGTTGTTTTTTATGAAAAGGACATAGGAAGAAATACACAGTAGTGATTTTCTTAGTAAATACACGTATTTATTTAGAAGCTAATGGTGATGGTATGAGATAAGACCAAGTACAAGGTATCATTTACATAGCTCATTTTATAAATTTTCACAACCTAAGTTGTCTTTTTAAGATAACATCACAGCCTAAACTTTGAGATGTATTAAGAATTTCTCCTAGGAGCCCCACTAAAGGTTTGTGAGGATGACAAAAAATACACGTGTGTATTTAGAAACTAATGGTGATGATATGAGATAAGGCCATCAAGTCATAAGGCTTCATTTACATAAATTTTATCAGATAGATCTTCACAGCCTAAATTGTCTTTTTAAGATAACATACCATCACCATTAGCTTCTAAATAAACAGTGTATTTTTTGTCATCCTCACAAAAGTTTGGTGGGCCTCCTAGGAGAAATTTCTAATATATCCCAACAATAATGCCACTGTTGATTGTAACGATGCGGAAGCTGAGTTCTTTCAGGTCCAGATCGATTACCCTTTTATCTCGAACGGTGCAATTATTGAAGATTTGGTATTTCCCAAAGGATTACCGTGGTCAAATTGTACAGATCGCGCATTACTTGGTAGCTCAAGTTTCTTACTTTGCCTGTGGAGTCATAGCTATTAGCATATGTCTATCGCACAAGATTGGTGATGGGTCTTGTGCTTACAGTCTTTTTCATGATTGGGCTGAGATAACTCGTGGTCCAAATTGGCCCAAACCATCTCTTTCTCTTTAATATGCTGAACAATCTATTTTCCCTCCGGACCCCACTACTGGTCCTTTCCTTTCTCCGGTATTCATGTCAAACAAAAGTGATTTTGTACAAAAAAAGGTAACGTTCACTACCGAAAAATTACGTGACCTAAAGGACATGGTTGTTGCAGAATCACAAGTGAAAAATCCATCACGTACAGAAGTTGTCTTGGCCCTTCTATTTAAATGTGCCACTACTGCAGCAATGATAAACTCGGGTTCGTTCTAACCATCTTCGATGCATCTAGCACTTGATGTACGAGTAAAAGTTGGTTTGCCCTTAAATGCTATCGGAAATCTTCTCGATATCTCTTCAGTATCAATAACTAGTGAAGATATCACGAATGTATCAAAATTAGTGAGTGAAATGAGAAAGTCAATTGAGGTAGCTTACAAAAGGGACAACATTAATGACAGCTTATTTGTGCCCTTATTACTTGAACTAGCTAAATCAAGACAATTATATCAAAATTATGGGGCTAATACGTATCAATTTACTAGCTTAGTGAAATTTCCATTACATGAAATTGACTTTGGATGGGGAAAGCCTACAAAAGTGAGCGTCCCAAATGGTCTAAATTGCAATTGGGCGCTTTTGTTGAGTAACCAAAGTGGAGGACTTGATGCATATGTGTCACTGAATGAACAAGAAATGTCCATTCTTGAACGTGACTCTGAGCTACTTGAATTTGGTTCTATAGTTCCAAGTTGTTAGAAATTTAATAAATTATATTTACTGTGTGGTTTGTTTCTATGTCTAATTTGTTGTTAGTGTCTGCCTTGTTGTTTGCTTTCACCGTTTTCATTTGTTTGTCTTACTTACTAGCTGAAGAGTGAAAGAATATCTTTTTTTATAATGATTTGTTTGAATACTTTCTAAATATTTTGAATTGTTAGTTACTGTGACTTATACTAAGTACTTTTTATGTAATTTCTAAATATTCAAATTTTATAAAAAAAAAAAAATGAAAATTCTATGTCCTAATTCACATTGAACATTACTCCCTCCATCCCAAAGTAGTGTTACCTTAGCAAAAATCACGCCCATTAAATCAATAAATGCAATGTGAAGTTTACCAAATTATCCTTATTTATTAGATGTTTTTTTTTAGAATTGAGCAAATATTAAAGAGGATTACTTCTTTAATGCTAAGAGCATAGTTGGAAACACTTGCTAATTTTTCTCTTGAATTCCTAAGATGAAACTTATCTTGGAACTAATTTTTTTTTTTTTGCTAAGATGACAAATATTTTGGGACGGGGGGAACAATTAGTTCGAGCATCGTACTCTGAATCAAGACATATAAAAATAAAACTAGAGGAAATACTCCCTCTGTGCACTTTTACTTGTCCGGTATTCTAAAAATAAATTTTCACTTTTACTTGTCACTTTTAGCATATTAAGAAAAGACAATTTCTTTTTTCCTGTTTTATCCATAATATTAATTACTCACTTCAAATCATTTTTCAAATCCAATAAAAATATGCACTAATTAATATAGGTACATTGGTAAATTATTCTCTTAATTTATTATTTCTTAAACAGCATGAAAAATCAAAAGTGGACAAGTAAAAGTAAACGGAGGGAATAGATGTCTACTTGTCTTCCCAGGGAAAGAAAATGGTAAAAGCATGTTGATTCCTGCCACCAATTTCAATGAGTAGAAATGGTACCATTTCTACTCATTGTATTGTCTTTAATTTCTGTAGTGTAAATTGGTTCTTGTCTTTCCTCTTTCTCCACTTCACTTAAGAGTTTGAGCAATTTAACACAAATTAATTGGCTGATTAAAGGGGGGAAAAGTCAATGAACTGTTAATCAAATATATTGTGTGCAACAAGCTATGTTACTAGTAAAAAAAAAAAAAAAACAATAGAATGCTATTATCATTTTTTTCCCACCAAAAGGACTTAATATTGAATCCGGCAGACCTCGCCGCAATTAATTTGGGCATGGGCAGAGCACAAGTTGGGTTTAAAATTTAGACTACTAAAATTTAAAAAGATCAGAAAGTGCACTACACATTATCTTAAATGTGTAGTATCTTAAGATGGACAGATTTATTTTTTTAAAGTCACGTGATATTTTTTAAATAAAAAACAAGCTAAATAATTTTTTTTAAAAGTTCGTCAACGAAAAAGGTATATTTGTGTCATTTGTGTAACTGCAAGAATATATATGCATTACTTTTTAATGAGAGGTATCTTTGTTCTAAATCGCAAAGTTGAGGGGTGTATTTGCATCTTTTCCCTTTATGGAGTGGGCCTAATGCAGTACCTATGTGGCACATAGAAATCACATAGTCTATAGAGCACTTCACCTTGGCACTCTTATGTGGCACCTATATGACGACTGACGGGCATTCGTCCACTGTTACTCCAAATTTCTCCTTCAAATATTCCAAGGGTCGTTTGGTACATGAGACAAGGATGATAATCCTAAGATAAAACTTGAGATTAACTTTATTTCATGTTTGGTTGGGGTATTGGCTAATCCTGAGATAACTTTTTGGGGTCGTTTGGTTTGAACACAAGTTATGATGAGATTAATTATGTTGGGATAAGTTATACTGGGATTATTTATGTTAGGATTAGTTATCCTGATGTTATTTCTTATTGATTATTTGGTTTGTTGTATTAAAAGTAACATGCATTGCATAACTTTTAAGAAAAAATTGTTTGCTTACAAAAATACCTCCACCTTATGTAGTACAAAAAGGGTTTTGAGAACCTCAGGGCTATTTTAGTCAATTTCACTATTTTATCCTGGGATAAGTTATTCCAGGATTGCTATTCCACCCTCTGATGGGTATAAGTTATCCTAGCACTATTTTTAATCGTGGGATAATTTATCCCACGATTAGTAACCAAATAAAGGATAAGGTGGTACTATATTTTTATCCCATCACTATTTTTGCTTATCCATCGTACCAAACCATCCCTTAGACTAAAATGGTGGCTTAGTTATCCCATAGAAAATGTGGAATAACTAATTTCACGGAATATCCCACCTCGTGGAATATCCCGCCATTCTACCAAACGACCCCTAAATGTTTTAATGCTCTCCCTTATGTGACGCATTTCTTGGGGTCTTGCCTTAGAGTTTCCAACTTAAAATCTTTAGGCTCGTTTTGAATATTGGAAAATCTCTTCTAATAATTACTTCCTTAGGCATGTTTACATGTCTCGAGATTTATTAGATTTAAAAAATTTCCTTTTCTGATTGATGTATTATATAATATGCTGTACAAAAGTCCCTATATATACAATTTAACTAGTATATAGTGAATAAAAATCTAACAAACTTAACGCCCGTCCTATTCTAATTGATTGTACATACAATAACTGCACTAGTATTTGCATTTGGTACAAAAATACTTGGAAGATTCAAGAAGCTTCCAAGCAGGGTAAAGTACGTATAAATACATATTAAGGAAAAATATTTACGAAACGTGACGATAGTTTTTTATATACAAAACATAACATTACAAACCCTATACAAAACATGTTTTTTTTTTAAAATGTTATTTTTTTCCAAAAAATAAAAAATTGTTTTTTTAAATTTATTTTTTAACAAAATATTTTTTTAATTTTTTTTAAAAAAAATATTTTTTCGCACAAACATTTGTGTATGAAATGTGTATATCTCGCTCAAGGCTTAAAAAGTTCGCTCAAAATTTAGTGTATGAAATGTGTATATCTCGTTCAAGGCTTAAAAAATCCGCTCAAAATTGTGTGTATGAAAACGGTATGAAATTTGTATCTCACTCGAGGCTTAAAATTTCGCTCACATTTTCCTGTATAAAGTTCATGTTAGATTTCTGTAAAATTAATACAACTATAACAACATTGTATACAACTTTGATACAACATTCAAGACTTAAAATAATCGCTCAAATTTTTGTGTATGAAATGTATATATCCTGCTCAAGGCTTAAAAAGTTCGCTCAAATTTTGTATATGAAAAATGTATGAAATGTGTATATCTCGATCAAGGCTTAAACATTACGCTCAAAATTTTATATATGAGAATGCTATGAAATGTGTATGTCTCGCTCAAGACTTAGAATTTCATTCACATTTTTCGTATATAAAGTTCATATTAAATTTCTGGAAAATTAATACAACTACAACTACATTGTAACGACTTTCGTACAATATTCAAGACTTAAACTTTTCGCTCACAATTTTGTGTATGAAAATTGTATTAAAAATTTCGCTCACACATACACATGTCATACATTTTTCATACAGTTTTCATACACAAAAATTTGAGGTAATTTTTTAAGCCTTTGAGCAAAAAAAAAAAATATATATATATATATATATATATATATATATATATATATATATATATATATATAAATTATTATTTTTTTAAAAAGTTTAAAATAATTTCTGGAAAAAAATAAAAAAAAATGAAAAATATATGAAAATTCGTCATGTTTCGTAAAATATCGTTATGTTTTGTAAATAAGGAAAACTATCTATATATTTTGTAATAAAAAGATAAGTATGCATTCTATGTCATTTTCCCTTCTAAGTAACTAGGGGTGTTTTGCTAAAAAGTCATTCTCAACACTTATTTTGACAAAAGGCCATAAGTCTCAAAGAATTGGCTAAAGGGCCACTATTTATGACATCAACAAATGAAGTCTCCCATGTTGTCACCCCTATACCCAAAGTTTTAAAAAATACAAAACAGCCCTCAACCACCAACATTAATTACCCCAATTTAGCAGCCCTATTTTTTTTGTTCCCTCCCTCCAAAAGCTTGTTGCTTCCCACTTCTGCATATTTTTTATCCCATTTCCGGCCAAATTTCGGGCTTTTCATCTCAAAATCAGTCCCAAACGACGGATTTCTTCCCCACTTCTGTCATTGTAACTTAAATCTATGAGAAATCATTGAAAAGAAGCTCGAATTATTTTCACCATTGTTGTCAAAGCTCAATTATCGTGTGCCAATTCGTCCGTCTCTCATTTGGTAGTGAGTTCATTTTTTATTCTAATCCTGGCGTGAGTCGTTCTCCATTAAAAGAGCCGTATCCCTGCTATTTTTTTGGTCTGAATCTGGTACTGTTCTAAGTCTAGGCATCGACCAATTATAGACCATAGCAATAGTCTATTATATATTTAGTATGGCGTCTATTGGAGAATATGTTATAGTAGGTGGTGATTACATGGGTGAATGGGTGGAGACTCTAAAATGTTGGATTTGGAATTCTGCGAGCAAGGTGACAGTTTCGATCGTCGTGCGTCACAATAGTACGTATAACAATTTGGTTGAGAGCGTAAAGGAAAGCGGGGAGTTAGATTGTGACCCTAGCGACTTGCGCATTAGTTATATGATTAATGCTCTCTGCCCGCTGGGGGGAAAAGCTCACCCTTCTTTCATAACGAATGATAGGCATGTGGTGTTGTATATGCTTGATGTTGCCGCTGATGGTTGTAGGTCTGTTTTGAGAATAAATGTTGTTGAGAGGTCTCGCGCGTCAACATCGAAAGACTCACTCCCACCCCCACAGAACCAAATGGATGCAAATTCAATGCAAAATGAGAGCATGGGTGATCATTCAATGGATACGCATGATCATGATGTTGATGTCGAAGAGTGTGATGGGCAACCAAACCAACTTGGAAGGAAGAGAATAAAGTGTAGGCCTGGCATCGCAAAATCTTTTATGCCCAAAGGAAGTGTAAAGGGGAGGAGAAACAAGTGCTCAATTTGCAAGGGAAGAGGCCACAAGAGAACAACGTGCCGAAATAGAGAGGGATGAACTTGATGTATTTTTTAGTGTATTTCATTGTGCTTTTCTTGTACTTTCCAGTTTTGGTTCTTCAATTAAATAAGCTTTTCTTGTACTTTGCGGTTTTTGGTTCTTCAATTAAATATTTCAGTGAATGTCTTTCATTGTGTTTTTTCTTGAATGTCAGTTCAATATTAATCAACTGTATAATTGTATATAATAAACCAGGACTGTGTTCTATAGATCTACTAAGTATAGTAAATAATAAACTTAATATCTAGTCTATACTAGATAACGTATATGATATATCTATATATCTACTAGGTATAGCCTATACATACATGATATATGTTCTCCTTTAAAGCCCATCGATTGCTAAACCGCCAAACACCACCAGTTAAAATTCAAAAAGCCTGCGGTTATGTCTAATCAAACCCAATATTAAACGCTACCTCCATGCGCATTGACACGTAGCGCTCACACATTAGCCGTCGATTCACTAAACCGAGGTCATCAGTCTATAAATCATCTAAGCCTATTTCAAATACACCATCTCATATCTCTCATCACCAAAAACTCCAAAAAACTTTCAGATCAAAAATGGCGAGAAGGATTAGGAACAGAGCAAACTGTCACCCTAACTTCAGAGCACCACATCCTGAGTTCCTCCTCCTCAGGAACGACTTCCAGAGGCTCTTCAGGGGCCTCGGAGAGGATAGGGAGCGGATGGAAACTGCCATCCGCAGAATAGCACGCATCCTGCGTGTGCTTCTTGAGATGGAGGGTGTGGACCCCGATGCTCTGATAACCCCCCACCATCCCCCTAGAATATTAGTTTTTAGTATATTTTTGCATAAGCTTTCAGCGATGAAAGTGGTAGATGGAAGTTTTTGGACTTTCATCGCTGAAAGCTTTGGGTGGTGTTTTGGGGTTTTATTTTGTTATGTAAAAATCCACCATATTAATGAAAATAGTTTATGTTATGATCTTTGTGTTCTTACTTTATTTTCTGCATACTGTTGATTTAATGTTGTTCGATGAGTCGATTAATAACCAAACAACTACCATATCTATAATAACCACAAGCTAAGTTGATTAATAACCAATACAATATCCATAATAACCACAAGCTATAGTTTCGTATAGACCATCAGTATATTATGGACCAAGTAACTAAAGGGGACTGTTTTGGAATGAGAAGCCTAGTGAATGTAAAGCTCATAAAAATAATTAAAAAATAAAAAATAAAAATAAAATAAAAGAGTCAAACCCCAAACTGCCTAAATCTAAGGGACCGCGGATAGGTCTATAATATACCAACAGTGTATAATATCCAACGAGCATAGTATATTATAGACTAAGTAAATAAAGGGGACTGTTTTGGAATGAGAAGCCTAGTGAATGTAAAGCTCATAAAAATAATTCAAAAAATTTAAAAAATAAAAAAGTCAAATCCTAAGCCCCAAACTACGTAAATCTAAGGTGTGGATAGTTCTATAATATACCACAAGTGTATAATTGCCAACGAGCATGGTACATTATATATTAAGTAGTTTGTCTATACTCTACTGCAGTTGATATATAATCTAGGCCACTATTTACCTAAACAGGCTATAATTAAATAAAATAAAATAAATAAAAAGACTTGATGCTATTTTAACACTATATTAACACTTGATTACATCATATTAGACTTATCTATTATACACATGATCCAAGGAGCTTTAGAATAAGTAATGGTCCTTAATCATCAAATATTTGCCTAAACAAGCTATAATTAAATAAAATAAAACAAATAAAAAGACTTGATGCTATTTTAACACTTTATTACATCATATTAGACTCCCCATCCATTATACACATGATCCAAGGAGCTTTAGAATAAGTAATGGTCCTTAATCATCAAATATTTGCCTAAACAAGCTATAATTAAATAAAATAAAACAAATAAAAAGACTTGATGCTATTTTAACACTATATTAACACTTTATTACATCATGTTAGACTCCCCATCCATTATACACATGATCGAAGGAGCTTTAGAACAAGTAATGGTCCTTAATCATCAAATATTTGCCTAAACAAGCTATAATTAAATAAAATAAAATAAATAAAAAGACTTGATGCTATTTTAACACTATATTAACACTTTATTACATCATATTAGACTCCCCATCCATTATACACATGATCCAAAGAGCTTTAGAATAAGTAATGGTCATCCTTGGAACAAGGTTGTGCTTTGAGAACATTAGCTTATTGTCGGACTTATTGGATAGTAGTGTTATGATTACCATTACTTGTTCTAAAGCTCTTTGGATCATGTGTATAATGGATGGAGAGTCTAATATTATGTAATCAAGTGTTAATATAGAGTTAAAATAGCATTAAGTCTTTTTATTTATTTTATTTTATTTAATTATATCCTGTTTAGGCAAATATTTGATGATTAAGGATCATTACTTGTTCTAAAGCTCCTTGGATCATGTCTATAATGGATGGAGAGTCTAATATGATGTAGTCAAGTGTTAATATAGTGTTAAAATAGCATCAAGTCATTTTATTTATTTTATTTTATTTAATTATAGCTTGTTTAGGCAAATATTTGATGATTATGGATCATTACTTGTTCTAAAGCTCCTTAGATCATGTGTATAATGGATGGGGAGTCTAATATGATGTAATCAAGTGTTAAAATAGCATCAAGTATTTTTTATTTATTTTATTTAATTTAATTATAGCCTGTTTAGGCAAATATTTAATGATTAAGGACCACTACTTGCTCTAAAGCTCTTTGAATCATGTGTATAATGGATGGGGAGTCTAATATGATGTAATCAAGTGTCAATATAGTGTTGAAATAGCATCAAGTCTTTTTATTTATTTTATTTTATTTCATTATAGCCTGTTTAGGCAAATAGTTGCCTGGTTTATATATCAACTGCTATTTGGACTTAGGATGTATGATGAATTATTAAGAATATGAAGCAAATTTTATTTATATGAGTTTGCGCATAAATCTTAGTCATAGTCTATAATGATAATCACGTCTATAATAAACATTCAATACATACTCACAGTCGATAATGATAAAGATTAACTCAAGTCTATAATAAACAAAAGCACATTCAAGTCCACAGAGCAACAACACAGTTAAATAACCTTGTCATAAATTACCACTTACAAAAATTTGCCCGTCCAAATTCACAAGGCAACAACACGGTTGTCATAAATTGTTTGGCAAAGTAAAAAACAGTTAAAACTAAGCAATAAAATTGTTTGTTATCATCCACCACACAAAAATTAATTGTTATCATCCACCACACCTAAATTAATTTCCTCGACAACAGTTGACATAGCTTTGTTAGCGTTAAACTCAACATTAGCTTCATCATTAGGGACTTCTTTCTCATTGTCAGCTTCATCACTGGGGACTTCTTTTTCTACCTCAACTTCAGCAACAGGGACTTCTTTATCCTTCTCCCTTAAAAAAATTAGAGACTTCTTTTTCATTTGCAATTCAAATACGGACTCTTCTCCGACTTCAAAAGCCCTTTGTACCACAATGATCACAAAGGTAGGAGATCTTGAGCATTTGGCACATTGACATGTCGAGCAATTGGTTGATCAACATCAATAGCAACCTCCTTCTCTCACTCTCCTTCAAAAGTTTTATTGAGAGTCTCCTTCTTTTTCTTCTAATTTTTTCTCGCTCTTTCTAATTCTTTCCCCCTCAACATAAGCGACAAGAACCTTCAAAGACTCCTCAATCTTCTCCACACGTTGATAATTCTTTGCTCATGCTCCACCGCCCACTTGATTGCAAAGACGACCCATAAATGTCCCAATACCAATATTATCTTTTGCTGTTGAATTACCACCGAGATCTTTCGAATGATTATCCCTGGCCTCTTGAGTATAATCCTTATCAAAATGCTCCATGGACTCCTTCCCCTTCCTACTAGAGGCCTTTGAGGAATTTTTTGGTGTAATCAAAGAAGCCACGCCTTCAAGTTCACACTCCAACTCATCAATGATTGGGTCATTTTTTTCATCATCATATCACAAAATATTTTTTGTATATACGCTCCAATATTAATGAAAGGGTGCGCCCTAAATAAAATAAAGAAAACATTAACATTAAGCTTATTTTTTGCCAAACTCAGAACTCTCTTAAATGGATCTCCTTGCAATACGTAATCAAAACCATTTTCTTGGTGTAAAACCTAAGAATCCTAGGAATAGGGAAAGGAAGTAAATTTGACAAAATTCCTTCCAAGTGAAGAAAAAAGCTTCATATGCAAAATAATTGTAATCACATAAATAAAAAGCGAGTGAAAAATAAACAAAACAATCATTATACTAAATGAAAAGTTTGGTAATATAATATTTACCATGAATGCTCATGGGAAGCCATAGAAAGCATATAATGCAACCCTTTTCTCCGCGTGCACCTGGTGGTGCTTGGGAATATCTATCTTGTTCTTCAAGTAGTCCAGAGTGAGTTCAAATGATTCCTTTCCCCAAGGATAGCTACTAAAGAACTCCAAATCGTCCGCCATTTTTATCGTGTCATGATCGACACCCCTCGACACATCTTTGGCAAGCAATATTATGTGCAGAACCACACTAGACAACATTTGAGCTTTTCCTCTTTGGTCGCCTAATTCGATCACCAATAGCTTTTAAAAATAAAATCTTTCTATCGCGATAAACTAATTTTAAAAAAATGTGCATATATTTCTTAAGTGCCCTTTCCTCTCTAGTTCGGGTGGGATATGATCATATATTTGTAACTAGTGATCAAAGCAAACTGATTCAATTTCAAAACACACGGGCTTGTCATTCACTAAGAATCAATCTTTTAATTGATTATGAACCACATGACGAAGAACCGTATAGTGCACCAACATTCCATTGAATCTATTGAAGTGTTCTAATATTTTTCTTAAGTGACCAAAATAGGAATGCCTGAACATTTTCCTAAGTTTATGATCTTTTATCAATGTTTTAAAATCAGCAAGCAATGTCAGTCTACTCCTAACAAGTCAAATTACTAAAGGAAACAATTCGTAATCATCGAAATTATAGACCATACTTGTCAACGTCATTTTTTTGTCCTTGAACAATATACACGGACAAGGGATCAACATTTTCATCGTAAGACTCTAATAAACATGGGGACCATCTCTTTCACCTTCCTCGACACTATACACATCATTATTCTCCCCTGAGTACGCTTCATTTTCAGGTTCTACAGTTTTTGTTCTTTTACCTTCTTGGATAAATTCTCTACCTTTTCTTTTTCTATCGTTAGATGTGGCACTAGAATGGGTTTGAATTATGTGCCCTCCTCTTCGTCTAGTTCTAACCATTTTTTATAATCTATATACAAACAACACAGTGACGTTGATCAGCCACGACAAAAAAAAAAAAAGAATAATCGACCAAAAGTCTATTAATAGACCATACTTTACGAAGCGCAAAAACAGAAAAACAAAGATTGAAACAAGCAAAATAAGTAGAAATAACACATATTTCTAGCAAAAAAACAGACGAAACTTCCAAAATTTTGAAAAAAAAATCTCAACTTTATGAACACTAGGGTTCTATGGAGTTCGTAAAATAATAACAACTTTCATGGCAAAATGGAGCTTTAAATGCTCTGGAGGAGTTGCTAAATTAAAGAAAATACCTAGATGGACGGCAGGAACGTTACCAAGATTGGCGAAGAGGGAGAATTCTGATGGAATCTTCAGTTTTTTTTTTTTGAGCGGGAGTTAGAAGAAGTGGGGAGAGAGAAGGGAATTTTGTATATTTTAATAATAAGTGAAAGGGGAGTTAAGTGTATAAGTTGTAAACTCCAAAGTTTTTAAAATTATAAAGTGACCCTGGGGCCACAACCCTTTACCCTAAAATGAAAAAATAAAGGAAAAAGAAAAGTAAAACTTACACAAATAGCTACCTTTTAATAGCTTCTAACAAGTTATAGCTATAAGTTGAAAATTTACAATTCGTAGCTGATTTTGGCTATATTTCAGATGAATCTTGCCTTTCTGAAATACAGTGAAATATATCGAAATACAGCGCGGCTGTTGAGTTAAAAATGGCTATATTTATGGCAATAAAAATCTTTTTCAAATTATATGGTAATTTGTATTAATGGTTCCATGATTCACGCAAACCTCATGAGGTTCCATTACAGCTAACGTCTGTCAATCAAATTCACTCCATTCAAAAAGTTTTTTAATTAAAAAAAAAAAAAAATCAGCATCTTATCTTTCCCAAAATATAGCAAAAATTCCTTTCGTTTATAAAATTTTTCAACAATCTAATTCGAGCTAATGCGGCAAAAATTCCTTTCATTTGTTAAATTTTTCAACAATCTGATTCGAGCTAATACAGCAAAAATTCCTTTCGTTTATTAAATTTTTCAACAATCTGATTCGAGATACGTTGTTCTAGTGAAGAACAGTTGGAAAATCCGATTATCACCAAGGTAATTCTAATTTCATTCTCCTTTTTTTTATGTGTTTAATTTGGCATATTTGAAAGGAATTCAAGCGGTCTAAACTTTTTTGTTGCAGCTGCTTTGAATACAACGTATCGCTCTATTTGTAATGATATAAATGGCCAGCGTAACTGCTTTGATCCGACATTCTGATTTTTGGGAACGATCAAATTTTTTATGTTAACTACAAAATAGATGTAGTTGTATTCAGTGATTATTGCCAATATGATGAATTGGTTGCTACGATTTCAACTCAACTATGTCTGGATAGTTGCCGAAAAAAGATATCAATAAAATATGTTGTTGAAGGAGATACTCAACCAATGGAAATACACAACGATATGGGAGTTAGGGTGTATGTTGAGCTTAAGAGGGACAAAAGTGTTTTGGGGATGTATCCATTGTGTGTTAGTATTACAGATAATGATGTTGAGGAGATTGCAACTGGTGAGTGTGTTTTTAGAGAGGATGTGCTTCAACTTGGATACGATGATAATTTGGAGGATATGGATGCGTATGTTTCTAATGAATTTGATCTATCAAATTGTGGAAAGATTGTTGTATTGTTCGAGAACGACAACAATTGATTATTTCCAACGCAGAACAGAAGGAAATTTTTGTAGATCAAATTTACAAGGATAAGGATACAATGAAACTTGTAATGGCGAATAATGCTATTTGCGAACAATTCAATTTCAAAACTGAGAGATCAAATACTATAAGATATGTGTTTTCCATATTCTAACTTTGTGTTGTATAATAAATGCATTACAATGTAATCGTTGTAAAAAAATAATGTTTTTAATGAAGTTGTGTCTTGTATATAAATCTGTAATACATGTAGTAATATTAAAATACATGATAACTACAAAAAAATACATTAAGATATACATTGAAAATAATGAGATTTAACTGAAGAATACATTGAAATACAGTGAAAAATATAAATACATTGAAATACAGTGAAAAAATATATGAAATTAAATTATGTTGGTTTTATGTGTTGTTTGCAATATCTGTAACACATACAATATTCACATGATGGTGAAACCTACTCAATATACATTATCTTCTCCCTTTACTGAGAATGACTTCATACTGATCTATGTTTTTTTTTATTTAATTTTATTTTATTTTGTAGCTATACAGTCATATGTATGTCGCCTGAATGTGAATAGAAATTACGAGCGTCAAGTGTTGGAAAATCTGAAATGTTCAGGGTTAGATATTTTCATGACGACTATACATGCCCTTTGAAGGAAAAAGTATATTCACAGAGGCAAGCAACAAGTTGGTTTATTGGGGAATAGGTTGTTAAGTCGAAAATAGCGAACCATAAGAGGAAAGTCAGCCCTGGGGATATAATGGACGACGTAAAAAATGAATTCGGCGTAGATGTTTCTTACATGCTGGCCTGGAGAGCTAGAGAAAAGGCTATGAATGATTTGAGGGGGGATCCAGCTGATTCATACAAGAAATTACCGGCATATGTCTATATCCTAGATAAAACATATCCTGGATCACATGTTAAAATGCATAAATCATGTGAAAATGAGTTCCTACATTTCTTTGTAGCACTCAAAGCATTCATAAAGGGATTCGAGTGTTGTAGACCAATAGTGGTAGTGGATGGTGCACACTTAAAAGCACGTATAATGGTACATTTGTATCCGCAAGTACTTTGGATGGTGCAGGTATGTGTATTCCTATGTGTTTAATTTCAATAATACATACATATAGTTCTGATTTATCTATATGGACTACTAATATAAACTGAAATACATTGTAAAATATAGATTACATTGATCTAAAAAAAAATCTATGTTTTTGTTATTGGAATAAACTGTAAATATAGACTGATAAAAATACACCGTGTATGATTAACTTTTTAAAATGCAAATGTATATACAGGTAATATTCTACCACTGGCATATGGTTTGATAGATTCGGAAAATGGTAAGTCCTGGATTTTGTTCTTTGAGCAGTTCAAGCTATCTTATGGGATTAGGGATAACATGTATGTCGTGTCCGACAGACATGAAAGCATAATCAAAGCGGTGTATCGGGTGTATCCTACTGTTCCTCATTTGGCCTGCATATGGCATTTGTGGAAAAATTTGACTAAGAAATACAAGTCGAATGATGAAGTATTGAGTCCTGTGTTTTATTCACTTGCCAAGGCATACACACAGGATGAGTTCGATAAACTGATGGAAAAGATTGAGAATGTTGATATATGGGTAAAGGAATATTTGGATGATCTTTGGAAGGGAGAAATGGGCTCGGCTGTATTCACCTGTTAACAGAGGTTAGACAATGACTTCGAATATAGCGGAATGTATTAATGGAAAACTAGTAGCGGCAAGAGAGTTGCCTGTTTTTTATTTCCTTGAAGAAGTTAGGAGGATGTTTGGGAGATGGAATTGCACAAATAGGAAAAATGGTACATACACATTCTCAACACTTTCGAGACGGTACCAGGAAATGCTCTCAATGAACGAGTATAAATCGTTACGTATAAGGGTAAGTTTTTGCTTGAGGATAAATCTGGTTTGTGTGTGTGAATATATTTCTCTGTATTTATCTGTATTTTGTTGTATTTAAATAACTGCTTTGAGTTTTCTTTTAAGTTTATGGAACCTGATATGCAATGTATTTTTGTTGTTGAATGTACATGGTTCTTAGGTTGAAGCATCAACTGAATATGTTTATACGGTGAATGATGGACCGAGGCGTTTCATAATTGATTTGAAGAGGAAAACTTGCAGTTGCCGGATGTTCCAAATGGACGAAATACCATGTTCACATGCCTGGGCTGTCTTAAAGAGTAAAAATATAATGGCTGATGCATATTGCTCCGAATTATTCAAGCCAAGTACAGTAGTGAATACGTATGATGTGCCGGTTGATCCACTTCCCGACGAGATTGAGTGGAATGTTCCAACACACATATTGGAGGAGGTTGTTCTGCCACCGAGATACAAGAGACCTCCTGGTAGGCCAAAAAAGAAGAGGGATAAGCCATTAATGGAGCTGATAATTGGTAAACGTAGGAATGCTTGTAGTACATGTGGACGTCTTGGTCATAACAGGTGTTCGTGTGGTAATGAGCCCTTTAAGAAGAAGAAATAAATCACTAGTCTTTATTTGTGTTTAATTTTTAGGACAGTTGTCCGATGATGTCAAAAAAAAAAAATGAATCCATCTTAAATTCATTGTTTCTTTTCTGTGATGTATTTCACTGGTGTTATATTAGAGTAATGAACTGATATGTTCAATATAAAATTTCAATGAAATAAATTGAAATACATTGTTCAATACTTGTGCCTTATATATGACTTTATGTGTGCAATGATTGTTGTGGGAATACATTAGATTGATACTGAACAAATTGGCACAATTAATACAAATGGAAAAACATTAGACTGTTTTGTAACTTTTTATATTTCTTTGTATTTCTCTGTATTTCACTTTATTTCCTTGTATTTCAATATAGTGTTATTGTTGTGGAATACATTTTAAAGAAACACATGAACTTATGGATCAGTTGCCTTGTATTTCAATATAGTTGCCTTGGTTGTTGCATTTATGGTTTTCCAAAAAAACAGCATACCAGATATACAATGAAGAAGAAAATGTAATGCGTACTTATAAAAAACAAACATGAAAAATTGCAGACAGACTACGAGTGTATTTAATAACATACGAGATCACTAAACAAAAGACAACACCATACTTGTTGTATTCTGAACGAAAAAGATATTGTCTAAAAGTAACATTAACTGATCCAAACACTGATGTTCAACATCAAAAACACATGAAAAATGTCTTGAACTAAACAACATCTACTCTACCCATTATCTACTCTACGTCATCTACTAAAGGCCTGACTGGTCTTGGTGGTTGCTCGTTATCACTTAGTGCATTCTGGTTTGCCTTCCCCCATGCATAGTCTCATAGAAGTGCACCATATCTCTGACGGTGAAACTTTGCATCGATTTTGACTGGAATGCCTTCACCCGAGCTCAAGAATTCAGCAAAAGCTGCCACATATACACCACAATCCCTGAAAACAATTGAACAAAATTTTATTCGTGGTTTACTAAAAGTTTAGAAGAAGAACAATGTTATTGAATCTGTATTTCAAAAAAAAAACATACATGCTTCCAGGGGCTTGTTGTGGTAGATCGTCCACATTAACAACATCAAAATTGTCATTCAGTGCTCTGTTTTTGTAAGACGGGTGATTCTGAAAATCTATATCCTTCTTCTTTTCATAAAAATCGGACATTTGTAGATGATGTGGCACAAGGGCAGCCAGCATGTTCACTTCTCTCCTAACGACAACATCATGCCCTGCAGCTCGATATGAGTTGTACACATACAGACACCTGCACAAAACTCGAAAAAAATATAAGAAAACAACAAAAAGATACATTATAGAAATAAATTTCATTTTTCTATAGCGTATGTTTAAGAACAAATACACACCTGTCAATGAATGATATTACCACTAAAATCCAGTGATTTTCCTCTTTCACATTGACAGGGATGAATACGTTGTCAACTGTATGCCATGGTACATTAGCCATCAACCTCTACCCGTTTATGTACTCACATACATCAGATTCCTTACTGGCAACACTTGTGGATGATTCCGGTTTTTCCCAAGCACGGTAAATCTCGGCGATTATGGTATGTAGTATATAGCTCACGGTGGTAAATTTGTATCTGCTGTTATCTTCGCACTTGCCTTTCTTACAGAGGTAGTAAAAAATAACATCAAGATGTTGCAAAGACAGATAGGGGCAGTCAGTATTCTTAGTTGATACTTCATTAAAATATAGTGAAATATATTGACAAGATATAGAAAAAACTACTGAAATATATAGAAATATAACACAATCTTAAAAAAAATAAAAAAATATAACAGTACGAAAGATACATAGGTGAAATATAGGGTAAGATTCATTGAAATACACACTTTGAAACACAGTAAAAATGTAAGGTGAGAATCAGTGAAGTAGATATGTAGAATACAGTGAAAATATATGATAAGAGACAGTGAAATACATGAAGAAAAAATAGTGAAAAAAAGGAAGATATAATGAAATACATTAAGTATAAACATTGAAGCACACAATGGAAAAAAAAATCTGTAAAAAATCGAACCTCATCATTCCAAAGTTTCCCTTCCATTGATAACAAGTAGAACCAGTTTTTGTCTTTAACAAATGTGACGCCTAAATTGAGTGACATATCGGCGTCTTGAGGATCCACTAATTCCTTGTTCTTTCTATAGTGGTTTTCCTTGTCTCTTCTATGTATCAACAGTAAAAAAGAAACATAGGATTAGTCATTTATATAAAAAAAATTATTTTAAAGAAACATAACCGTAAAAAAACTTACTTTTTATCATGCCTTAATAACAGATCCTTCTCGAGCCAATTTTGATGTTCTTGAAAATACACCGTGTCCACAGGGGCATTGATGGGATGTTCTACAAAGGGATGCTTCTTTTCAAATATAATAGGGACAGAAGACCTTGCAGAAGATCCTGTTGAGCTGTAATTTGGCATGAAAGGGGACACGGTGTATTTGCTAGTTTTCCTATCTCGCACAATGCCTGGATGGACTATCATTCGGCGTTCAATATTTTCGATTGAAGGTTGTGCTACTTCAGCAGTTGAACTTTGCCCTGTTGTTGGTTGTACTCCAAGTTGGCTAGGTAATTGATCATCAGGAATCAACCACTGAGAATTTGGTACAACGTTCTCAACTTTGCTACTCTGAGGCGTCTTAAAAATAGAGGGATCAGCTTGATCATTGACTTGTATTTCAGGGGGACCAAGTGGAATCACTATGGTGAGAAGACACTGGATTAGCAACTCTGCTACCATTTGCTCTTATGCAGTAAAATCTGCATTATCATTTACCCCACCTTGTTGAAATTGTCTAGCCTGCTACCAATATCAAAATGGAAACGCAAAACTCATCTATAGATTGCTTCAAATATAATATCCGATTGACACTAGAAATATATTTTTCAGTACCTCAGATTGCAAATGTGCTGCTGATACTAGCTCTCCACTCTTTTTTTCATCACTTGTGAACAGAATTTGTTGGCCTACATTCACAGCCTAAACCGGCACATGTCTATGCACCATGACTGCCTCACCCTATACCAATAAAAAACTTTCGGTGAAACAGCAAAATACAAATTCACAATGAATTAAAAACATCACTGGAATATACAATAGAAAATCAGTATAGTATTCAGTATACAGTAAATACACTGGAATACAAAAGGTGTGATCGGTGAAATATAAATTGAAATATAATAACTCGAGTTAGAAATATAGTGAAATATACAGTGAAATATAATAAAAAGGGTTAGAAATACAGTGAAATATACTAAAAAGAGTTACAGTCAAACACAATGGAATACAAAAAGGTGTGATCAGTGAAATATAATAAAAAGAATTACAAATATAGTGAAATATACAGTGGAATATAATAAAAAGGGTTAGAAATACAGTGAAATATACTAAAAAGGTTATGTGAATACAACTAAACACATGTATGCCACATCATTTTATAAAAAAAAAATTGGGATTCTGAAAAAAAAAATTAAATACACATTTTGGTCTTGGGTACCTCTGGTTGTGTTCGCTTCGGGGGTGTTTCACCGCTACCTTGAATCTCTTCAGTTGAAGCCTTTAACGTATCCCCACTTTGTGTACTTCGGGGCATTCCAACACTAGAAACATCGCCAGGTAACATTGTACCTGCAACCTTCATCTTTTTTTCCAAAAGTATATATTTTTTGTGAATTCCTATATGTATAACAAAATAAAGTACAAAAAGTACATAACGGTAATCTGCATTTTTTACCTTAATTTCATCAATACCATCTTTGATAGTTGATGTCTCTTTGGCAGAATGTTGTCCTTGATTGAATTCATGCGAGTATTGTATGCCAACCTCGTATTGATGTAACGGAGCTTCACTATCGGCGAACTTTCAATATATATATATATATATATATATATATATATATATATATATGTGGAAAAGTGGGCTTTTTGATGCAAGATCTGTATTTTGTGAATAAAATCAGTTTTATTTTGGATTTACCTTTTCTGATGTTTGATTCCCCTTTATTGCCTTAACCACCTTTTTCAAGTTGTCATCCATGCACTTGCGAATATCATCCATGGACTTGCGAAGATCAGTAAACTCAGTAGATACCTATGTGTTTTGACACAACAATACGTCAAATTTTTTAACACCCTTACCAAAACAAATATAGTAATAAAAAAGGAAAACAAAACACTTACATCTTTCTTAAAAACTTGAAACTCTTGTCTAAGAAGTTTCACCTCATCAGTTTTGGTGGCCGTTTGGACATCTCGATGCCTTGATGTCGAAGTGTCCTTCGGGGTTGTGATTGGTTCGTTCCGGGCTGGTTGTTTCCTAACAGTAGAATCTGGAACTGAAACCTGTCTCCATTTTTTATGAGGAGGTGAATTAGATACGACAGACTGTTGTTGTTGTTTACCCCTTGCAATGTGCGGTGGTGTGGCAGTCATCATCAACCATCTCGTTGCCTTCGGCAACTTCATCTCCATTTGTTGGGTTGGGGATACCTTGTGAAACAACAGGAGGCAAATTAAGTTGTTCCAACTCAGCAGTGGTTGGAACAACATCATCAAAAGTACAAATCTGTGAAAAAATATATTTAGAAACAGTGAGAAATACATTAAGTATATCAAAAAATTGAATGAAATATATTTGTATAGATACATCTAATGGTATCAATCAAAATATATGGAAACATTTATGATATTTGGGGGCTATAATGAGAAATACAGTGATATAGAGGACTAAGTCAATGATAAATATAGTGAAATACATTTTATTACACCCCCGGAAAAATGATGATCTACATGACAGTAAAATAGAGTCAGAAATATATTGAAATACAATAAAGTATATTTGGAAAATACAAGTGATATAAATTGGGATGCAAATGATAAATCTTTGATTCAAATACAGCGAGAAAAAAAAAAAGGAATACATGTGTAAAATTTTACCGGGTGTATGTCATCTCTAAACATGCCTTCCATCAAAGCATCGAATTTTGGTCTTTCTTCGGCAGTCCGCCAATTCAAGATTCTTGGAATTAAATTCCCCGACTTAACTGCAATATTGGATGGGACTTTTGAACAAGATTCATACAGCCAAACATGCATGGCAATTGGCATTCTGTGAATCCTATAATATTGCTTGAAGTCGGCATATTTCTGACTAATGCTTGTAACCAACTCTTTGAAGGACTATTCGCCCCAAGGATAATCAACATATCTCCCGTCCTCTATAACGTCAAAATGTATCCTAGGTATGTTTGAACGAACAGGCTCACCGCAGAATATGAATGTATTTATAAAATACAATATGGCCATCTTGACTGCGTCCTCGCCTTTGTCCTCCTAATCTGTATTGTTGAAGCACTCTATCAGCTGCCCTCTTTTAATGTGATCAGATGTTCCACCTAAATAATCATCCATAAGCCTATTTTTTCTGTCTTATCATATACAAACACATTTGCGTCGGAGACACAATTCAATCCACTGATTAGTGCAAATTCTAGAATGCTTAAACACAATACTTTACCATTATTTCAAATGTAAAGCACTCGTATATACTTCCCTTAAGCTCTTTAACCATGAGTTAATGAAGCACCTTAAAAACTGTGCTTGTACATCCATATGCTGCATTCTGAGATATTTCCCAAAAATGGAGTCTGCAAACATGTCCATCTGACCAGCCGCTGTTAGTTTACCCCTAATGTCATTGATTACATTGATGTTCGTGCATCTTTGCATAGATGGAGCCACAACAGACTGCTTCGTGACCAAAAATCTAGAATCCTGGAACAAATAACATTTGTAAAACACAGTCAATTTTCCCTACGAAACTAAAATACACAAATTAAAAAACAAGAAATCACAACTACACAGAAACACAACTGCTAAAGTCTTAAAATCTATAACAAACATGGTGTATTTTTGAAATTCACTGAAATATAATGAAAAGTATATTGATAAAATGTCAAAACAAAATTAAAAACAAAAAAATAACAAAACAAAAAAAAAAAAACTACCAGGTGATAGAATATATATAACACAGTGAAAATACACATAATATTTTAAAATCAAAGGAAATACGAAAAAAAAATTACACATAAATATATGGAAAATATAGATATGGTGAATTGAAATACATTCGTGAAAAAAGGAAAAATACCTCTCCATCATCTTCCACAGCAACTGAAGGTTTTTTCCGAACTATTTTTTTACCCTTGCCTGCAGGAACATGCTTTGTAACCTTTCTCTTATTCTGTGGCGCCACTTGAGAAACTTTTTTTCTGGTGCTGACTATTTCCTCTTTGTTTCTTTATCATCATGAGAGTCATGATATTGTTTCGTCCTTCTTGGATCATTAGGTTTTTTACTACGCATCTCAGCATAGGATGAGCCTCCTGCAATGGCGTTTTCTTGTTGAGTAATTCCCAAAGAGAAACTAGGACCATCTATTATATTTTCTATACCTCGAGTTCTCATGCCCGGAGATCCGATTTCAGCCATTGAAATTGAATCTGTGAATCTTGAGCAAAAACAACACTACGTATACTCGAATTAATTATGACGCACCCAACTTTTGCGGGCGACCTATTATCCCCTGGCCTTATTTTTTCTATATTTTCATACCATTTTTCGGCTGACGTGGCACAATCAAAATTTGATGCCCAGTTGCACAGTGGAGAGTGTTGCACACTCTCCGCCGCATTGGCGCCACGTCACGCCCCACGTCGTCTTCTTCTTCTTCTTCTTCTTCTTCTTCTTCTTCTTCTTCATCTTCATTTCAAGAAATCAATCAACCCATTTTCCTCTATTAACACACACATATTCAATTTCATCAATCATAAAAAGCTTATTTTCAAGAAATCAACCAACCCATATTCTTCCTCCATTAACACACATACATTCAACCCATTTTCTTCCCCCATTAACACACATACATTCAACCCATTTTCTTCCTCCATTAATACACACACATTCAATTTCATCATCAATCATACATATCTTTTCAAGAAATCAACCAACCCATTTTCTTCCTCCATTAATACACACACATTCAACCCATTTTCTTCCTCCATTAACACACACACATTGAAGGGCAACCAGTCCATTTGAAGGGTAGTTCGTGCAATTTCTTCATTGTTTATTTTGAAGAAATAAACAATATAAACAATGAAGAGCAGTTCGTGCAATAAATATTTTTGAGCAACCAGTCCATTTGAAGTGCAGTTCGTGCAATTTCTTCATTATTTCTTTTGAAGAAATAAACAATATAAATAATGAAGGGCAGTTCGTGCAATAAATATTTTTGAGCAACCAGTCCATTTGAAGTGCAGTTCGTGCAATTTCTTCATTGTTTATTTTGAAGAAAATGGGTTGAATGTGTGTGTGTTAATGGAGGAATAAAATGCGTTAAATGTGTGTGTGTGTGTGTGTGTGTGTGTGTGTGTTAATGGAGGAAGAAAATGGGTTGAATGTGTGTTGTTAATAGAGGAAGAAAATAAGTTGAATGTGTGTGTGTGTGTGTGTTAATGGAGGAAGAAAATGGGTTGAATGTGTGTGTGTTAATGGAGGAAGAAAATGGGTTGATGGATTTCTTGAAATGAAGAAGAAGAAGAAGGGTTTAGTGATGAAGAAGACAAAATTAATGGAGGGTTTAATGGTTAATTAGTGTAAATATAATTAGTAAAAGAAAAATCAAATAAAAAAAAAAAGAAAGGAAAAGTGGCACTGACTTGGCCCCAATGTGGCAGAGAGTGTGCAACACTCTCCACTGTGCAACTAAGCATCAAATTTTGATTGTGCCACATCAGCCGAAAAATGGTACAAAAATACAGAAAAAATAAGGTCAGGGAGGTAATAGGTCACCCGCAAAGGTTGGGTGCGTCATAATTAATCCGAGTATACGTTGGGGGGTTTTTTATGTATTTTCCCAGGATTTGAATGTCAAAGAATGATGAAATTAAAGCAACAGAGAATTTTACAAACAAACAAAAAAATTAGCAAAACATGCATCTTGCAAAAAATATAATGAAATACAGTGGAAAAAATCAAAAACGAAATTTTTTTTTTACCTATTTTTGGTAATTTTTTTACTTTGAAACTGTAAAAATAATGTGGAGTTATTGGAGAGTGAAAAACGGAATTGATAATGGAAGAAGTGATAGAAACTGATTTGAATTATGGAAGAAATGAGTGGAATTGGGAGTTAATTGCGTGTATTTAGGGAGAGAGAGAGTATATTTGGGAACTATGCGTCTAAACAGGGATATGGGGCTACACGGTTAATTAGTAAAAAGTGGGGTAGCTATGAAATGTAAAATTTGAAAAATATACCTATGGATCATAAATATTAAAAAGGGTAGTTACTATCCATAAATAAGTCTTAGGGGTAGCTACCCCAAGTAAATTTTACAAAAGAAAATGAGTGGCCCTTTTGCAAATTAAACTAAAGGAGTGGCTTCTTTGCAAAATCTTCTCAAGTAACTATCATCTGCACACATTAATTTGGACCGATTCTCTTTTGTTAACAGCCCAATAACCTTTTGAACATGGGCCTTTAATTGGATCTACCAGCTAATTCTGCGATGCCTTCTTATTTGCTCCGGATTAGTTTGTCTTCCATTTTCTTTTGATATTCCTTGGTGATGTTAATTCCTACTAGGAAAGTAATATTGTATACGGTAAAAATCGGATATAATGTAAACCGATGAAACGAGGACCGAGGGAAGGAAGAGAGGAATGTGCCCGATGACATTCGAGCTAAACGGAGGAGCGCTTGGACCGGAGCTGAGCAAGGACACCATTTGGTCCACCACCTTTATCGCCGAGACGGTCAGGGCCGTTGGTCCGGTGTAGCCGTTGGTCCGTACGGCCGTTGGTCCGTGTGACCGTTGGTCCGTGTGGCCGTTGGTCCGTGTGGCCGTTGGTCCGGTATAGCCGTTGCACGTGAGCCACGCGTCAGTAGCGTCCTGCCATGGTCAACCACCAACCATGCGTGTGTCAGACGGCGCCGCCGTCGCCTAATCCCACCAAATCCGTTCGTAGCCGTCCTTGTTATTATTATTTTATTAGTTCACGTTGTACGAAGCCCATGGAGGCAACACTATAAATATGGGGCATCCCCTCCTTTGTAAGTGGTCGGCTCGAAGGGACAAAGAACACTTTGTATTAGCAAATATATACAAATCTCTCCCTCAATACCGGATTTTGGTCCCGGTTCATTGTGTTCATATCCTAAATCTATCCAATCAAGCAATACTCATATGTTATTAAATACACGAATCTTCGACGATCTCGTATTATTATTACTTTCTTCGTATCATACCTATATATATATTTTCCATCGAATAGATTGAGGCTTAACCACGTATCCTATACCTACTCACAAATTTAATTGATTATCCGAATTCGGGTAAAGCTTTGGCGCCCACCGTGGGGCTAGATAATAGTGGCCTTCGATCTTGACTCATATCACACTCATCAAAATCGAAAGCGCCTCTGCCCGTCTCTACGAGAACGGACTAAATGGCCGACGCCGAGCAATCTGGTCATGTCAACAATACCGAAATTGTGGCGGAAAATGAAGGCAGCGGCCACGAGGATTGCAAACCCCACTGACCCTTTAAATACTAACAATTCAATTACTTTGTCCGGGACACAAGTCCGGAAAGAACCGGATACCCCGAATGATAATATTGACTTGCGTTTAATTTTTGAAATGTTGCGCAGAATGAAGAGAGCAAAGAATTGCCGAACGGGGGAATCGCAATAGCCCTATTGCAAAACGAGGAGATAAAGCGACCCCGGGGAAGATAAAGAGTGTTGTTGAACCCAGAAGAGATGAGGCACGGATGGCCGAAAGTAATGGGTCCGGGGCTAGCTCATCCACCGAGGTTCTGAGAATGCTCGAAACGTTAGCAAAACGGGTAGACTCGACTGAAAAAAGAGTGGAAACATACAACTCTCGGGTGGATCAAATCCCGGGGGCTCCGCCTATTTTGAAAGGGCCGGATTCTAAGAAGTACATCCAAAGGCCTTTTCCTCCGAGTACGGCCCCGAAATTGATCCCGAAGAGGTTTAAAATGCCGGACGTCCAAAAATATGACGGTACAACGGACCCTTGCGGGCACGTGACCTCATACACCTGTGCTAAAAAAGGCAATGATATAGAAGAGGATGAAATCGAATCCGTGTTCTTTCGAAAAAGTTCGGGGAAACTCGGCAAAGGGAGCATTGACTTGGTACGATCATCTGCCCGAGCATTCAATC
This sequence comes from Lycium ferocissimum, assembly GCF_029784015.1. Lineage (NCBI taxonomy): Eukaryota > Viridiplantae > Streptophyta > Magnoliopsida > Solanales > Solanaceae > Lycium > Lycium ferocissimum. The sequence continues at coordinate 60,659,270 of NC_081342.1, forward strand.
ACTTCTTTCGAAATGCTCGCCGACGCCTTCATAAAAGCACATGCCGGAGCCAAAAAGGTGCAGGCTCGGAAGGCGAATATTTTTCGTATTGCCCAAAGAGACGATGAGTTACTGCGTGAATTCGTCAATCGGTTCCAAAGGAACGATGAGCTTCCCCCCGGAGGGAACGGGTCGCACGTTTTCACAAAGGGGCTCAATGTTCGGAGCTCGACGCTTCGTTCAAATTAAAGGAAAGCTTGCCGGAATACGAGGTCGTAATACGGGCGTATGTCCATAACCGGTACGCGTCGAAGATTCGGGTGGAGGATGACCAACTCGAGCTTCTCTCGGGCCCGTAAATATAAACAAAGGTCCGGAGAGGCCGGGTGAAGAATTACGAACCGGAGGTCGTGTCATCGAGGGAGAGGTACCGGCCATATTCTCGTTCGGAGGAATCAAGCTTTAGGTCGGACTAAGGTATGGACTCCTCGTGTTTTTCTATCGACCTCTTTCTTTTTTTGTGAAGTCAAGTACCGGATAAAGTTAGAATCTAGGTCCGAAAACACGTGTCGCACTTTTTTCCTTAGTACGGTTTTGTCCCAAAATGGGTTTTCCGACAAGGTTTTTAACGAGGCAACAAGTACAACGTGTTACTTAACAAAATAAGGACAACCGCCGGGAACTCGGGGTCACGGCCTACGAGTGGGGGCTTGATAGCGCTCGCCGATCTTGCAATTTCTGATAAGCACTAGGGGACTTATACCCACATCGAGGTTTACCCTGCTAACGAAAAACGGAGAGCTCAACAAATCAAGACCGGACCTTCTGCATTAGGTTCCGATGTAAGGACCAAACGATCATAATGAATCGTGTCCCGTTCAACATTTGCCACGGCAAAACTAAGGCTCGGCCACCGGCCACAGCCTCCGAAGTAAGGACCAAACGATCATAATGAATCGTGTCCCACTTAGCATTTGCCACAGCAAAACAAATGCCCGGCCACCGGCCATAGCCTTCGACGTGTAAGGACCAAAACGATCGTAATGAATCGTGTCCCACTTAGTATTTGCTACGGCAAAGGTTAAGAAGAAATGAAAATTCTCATGTATACGTACATTTCGCAATACAAAATCTCGAGTGTCTTTTCGATTAAATGGGCTTTACCCCCGTGATAACCGCCATATTTCGCACTATCTCATTCACACACCCTATACCGGGCACTATGGTCGAAATTCGACTAAGGCAACGAGGTCACAATGATCAGAGACGAAATTTCCTAACTTCCCCAAACGGGGACTGTTGCATCAAAATTTAGTCAAGGCTGAGAGTCAGGTGTCCGAAAAATACCGCCCTAAAAAATGCCCATCGTGATTTGGAGACGTCTCGAATTCACAAAGTATCGTGTAAGTCCTACGGCACGATGAACTAATGACCATGAGTCACTTGTCCCTAAAACGGACCAACAATTTCGGCAAAAACAACAAGAAACTGTAGATGGAAAATGATTAGAGATGACGAAATGAAGAGAGAATAAAGTCAAATGAAGAAAGTAAAAGGGAGGAAGAATAAGGTGAAGGCTTGATTCATCCACTTCCCGTTACTCCGATAGATCATTGATCCGGAAAGTGTGGGGCTATCCGTATACAAGAAAAAACCGGATATAATGTAAACCGATGAAACGAGGACCGAGGGAAGGAAGAGAGGAACGTGCTCGATGACATTCGAGCTAAACCCGAGGAGCGCTTGGACCGAGCCGAGCAAGGACACCATTTCGTCCACCACCTTTATCGCCGAGACGGCCGGGGCCGTTGGTCCGTGTAGCCGTTGGTCCGTACGCCGTTGGTCCGTGCGACCGTTGGTCCGCATAGCCGTTGCACGTGAGCCACGCGTCGAATAGCGTCCCGCCATGGTCAACCACCAACCATGCGTGTGTCGACGGCGCCGCCGCCTAATCCCACCAAATCCGTTCGTAGTCGTCCTGTTATTATTATTTTATCAGTTCACGTTGTACGAAGCCCATGGAGGCAACACTATAAATATGGGGCATCCCCTCCTTTGTAAGGGCTGGCTCCAAGGGACAAAGAACACTTTGTATTAGCAAATATATACAAATCTCTCCCTCAATACCGGATTTTGGTCCAAGTTCATTGTGTTCATATCCTAAATCTATCCAATCAAGCAATACTCATATGTTATTAGATACACGAATCTTCACGGATCTCGCATTATTATTACTTTCTTCGTATCATACCTATTTACATATTTTCCATCGAATAGATTGAGGCTTAACCACGTATCCTATACCTACTCACAAATTTAATTGATTATCCGAATTCGGGGTAAACAAATATAACATCTTATCACCACTTCGATTATTCAAGCGGGACTACTAGCTTTCTTACATGGTTTATAATTGATCAATAAATTGAACATCATATTTCTGGTTCTTAGATAGTATGCTCTATGCTGAATGGCGTGAATGATGAATATACTTGCATATTCTTGCTAAATGCAAAACATTGCTTGATGATCTTGGAAGGTCACTTGTACAATACATCTTCACATAAGCCAATATTGTGGCTGATTTTTTTGTCTAAATATGATTGTTCTAGTAATATTGCTTGTACTATCCTATTATATTGAGAAAAAGGTAAAAAAAAATGTCTTTAACGTATTAGAATGGTTCAAAAATGTCCTCCTTCCACCTACTAGATTAAATTTGCCCCTCCTTCCACCAATTTGGATAAAAAAAAATGCCCTTTTTCACTCATTGGATATCCCTAATATTATTTTTATGCTTAAAATTATCTCTTTTATTAACGACACAATTACATGACATTCAATTAAATTTTAATTAAACATGTGGCGTTCAATTTTTATTTTTTTTATATTAGCCTCATTATTATATTATTTATACGTTAAACAACGTAGGCATCTTATGGAGATTATTTTACTTAGTTTTGTTAAGAGAATTATTGAAATTGCACCAAGAGTTTGGCAGATGCCACTCGTACATTTCTATGCATAAACAAATTCTTGTATTAGTAAGTAGAGTCGACTAGAATAAAACGAAAGACAATGACTTATTTTTTATGTTGGCAGTCCAAATCAAGGGTACTAAATTTCACCCTTTTTTAGTTAGCACTTGTGGCTTAACAAAACAAAATGAGTATTTGGGTAAACTGAGTTACATGTGGTGATCATATGTACCAAATTCTCGTTTAATTCAAAATTTGTTTGGCAAATCCCACGACCAATTTGGTTTTTACAGTCCAGATTCGAATTAATCGAACCAGAAGCTTAAACAATTTTTATATACCGAAACAACAAAAAATTATTCTCCACACTTTAAACCAATCGGGATATCCTGTAACATTTATCAAGCTACTTTAACAAAATTTAAACAATCAAGATAGAAGAAAATTAACAAAAATTTATGTGATGGAAGTAAGGATATATATATTTTTGCACAAACTAATTGTGCTACAAGTATGATTAAAGGAGGCCACATGTTTAATTAAATGTCATATAATTGTGTCGTTAATAAAAGGGATAATTTTAAGCATAAAAATAATATTAAGGATAAATTTGATCAAATAAGTGAAAAAGGCTATTTTTGGGCCATTTCTAATATGTTAAGGACATTTTTTATTCAAATAGGTGGAAGGAATGGCAAGTTTGTTCCAATACATGGAAAGAGGGCATTTTCGAACCATTTCTAATACATTAAAAACATTTTTTACCCTTTTCCGTATTGTATTTTACTTCTGCTCCTTCATTTATATATGATTATCATATTAACAGTTCTTCAAATCAGGTACTGATAAGTGATAAGAAGGTTCACTTTTTGTAATGGCTAGTGTGTGTATATATATATATATATATATATATATATATAAACAATATACATATTAAGCATATACATAATATTTCATCTATTAGTCGGGGGCGGAGGGAGGAAGGGTCAAGGGGGTTCATCCGTTCGGTGAAAAACTACACTGTTTATACATGGTTAAATTTATTTTTTTATGTATATATCTGTAGACGTTGAACCTCATTTGACTTTTTTTTATGTTAATTTTTTATATTTTTAAACTCTCCTTTTTTAATATCCTGACTCTGCCACTGCAAATGGCAACGAAAAGAAAATGACAAACAAATAAGCCATCAGGCACAGGTCAAGTGTCAATGTTTTTTCATCAATTATGCATATCAACATTAAAATATATCCTGCAAGACTTTCCTATGATCATATGTATATAGTTTAGGGACAAGAATAAACAATGGGTGGCCCTTTCGACTCTCCAACTTTTCGGTGCCGACCACCTATCGAGTGGCAGTGACACTCTTTTTAGCTGCCGCACCCTATATTATATGTACGTGCAAATAAAGTCTAGCTCCATTAACGACCACGTGTTAAACTCTTATTGACTATGCGCCTGTAATTTGCCGGCCAAGTGCCTACTGATGTCTCTCATCTTTTGCGTGACAATTAATTTGTCCTACTCGAAATTGAGTAGATATGCCATTCGTTTATAGTTTAGCTCATATATATCTTTCTTTCCGTTTAATAGTTGATCCAAATATGTTCTTAAATTAATTGAAGATCCTAATTAGCTTGATTAATAATTGAAAAGGATCAAATATACCCTTAGTATAGAAAATTGAGACGATATGCTCCCCCCCCCCCTCCCCCCCGCCCCCCACGCCACAAGCTCATCGTCTTTTTTTAATAAAACTTTGAATTTTTGTGGACCATCCAATAAAAATAAGTATTGCATCTGTATATACTTATTCATTTCATTTAGCTTGACCATATATATTATTAGATGTGGACTCGACTCTTTCTTTTAGACTAAACACATGAAAATAGTATTTTATTAATGGATGGTGCTAGTTTTGAACGAAGATCTCTATACATTTCATTATTATATCAACTAAACAATTATATCAGTCAAAGGAATGAGGAACGTAACTGTAAAATGGCTTTGTTTCATTATATTTCATCATTCATATCATAAGCGCTATGTTTGATATTGTACGTGAAGCAACTGTTCAAATTCGGAAAAATGAATGCTCGATATGTATCAAAAAGATAGACAATTAAATCTATTTTTCAATTCACTTTCGGAAAACAAAGAAAAGAATTGAATAGAGAAACTCCGAAGTATTTGACCATATCAAATATGTCAAAAAAAAGGGGACTCGATCTTTATTTCACATCCATTTATTTATTTTTAGTCTGTAATAACATAGATTAGTCCTCTTAATTAATGTCACAGTACTCCATATAGATTCGTCATCTCTTTTGTCTGTGATTTTCTGTGCACATATTCTATCTACATATAACAGCAAAAGTTGGGACTGACATCATATCAAGATAAGATAATTGTCATTATTATGGGTCATCGACAATAAACTGTATAACTTTAAGTGGTCGTTTGGTGCATGGCCAAAATTATCCCAAGATTATTAATTTATCCCATATCTTGAGACTATTTTATATCATCTCTTAAATGGTATAAAATAGTCCCAGGATAAGTGGGATATGCTCGGATATCCCAGCTTATACCATGGGATGCATTTTATACTTTGTTTGGTACAAGGTATAAATTTATACCTTCTACCAAACATGATACAAAAAATTAGTGCTGAGATATCCCAACTTATACCATGCACCAAACGACCCCTAAATATTGTATGTATATTCTGAACGTATTATGGGCACATACGTATGTACGTTTATAAGGACCACATGAAGATTCTGAATCAAGTCTTCTACAAAGCTACCACATGCAATACTAGATTGTGTCCACTCGAATCACCGCCAAAACAGACAGCATTTGGCTTATTTCGGAAAACATAAAAATAAAATGGCTAGTTGGTACTTTATTAATGTCTTTTCCGATTATATGGAACATTTGAATTGGATCAATTCCTCAAATTGTCATTGAACTTGTACAAAAGTCCCATTAAAGTAACTTTTGAATTTTTTTTGGACAATAAAGTCATCAAATTATGTCTATAATTTTTAAAAAGTAAAACAATTTATTTTGGATATAAAACCCCTTAGCCCATTTTTAAATTATAAAATTCATTTGAATATTTCTCTTTTATTTTCAACATGTGGAAAGTTCGAACAATTTTTTTAAATATTGCAAAATTATATCTAAGTAGACAATAACATGATACAATTGTATGGTAGTGGATATGAGCACAGTGCTTAACTATAGTTTTTTTTAACTGGTTGTAAATAATTATTTCTGATAAAATTTTCAATTATCAGAAAAAATATTTACTATTTTGATTTTCTTGAGATGAACTTGGAATATTTTAGTTTTATTTAATCTTTATAAATAAGTGGATTACAACTAATATAAATATTTTAAATTTTTAGAAAGTATATATATACAACTAATTGTAAAAGTATTTTCATTTTTACAAAGTAGTTATTCAACATGATCTTTTTCCTTGGGAAAACCTACCTAAATATTCTACCAATAAAGCATGTTTACTCTAGTTATTACAAAACTGGATATATATATCTTCGGCTTGAAGCAATAGAAATATCAAGATAGTTCAAAAGAAATTGACATAACAAAGAAAATCTTATAGCATGCTTAAAATTTGAACGGTTATATTGTTTTATTCTTAAAGCTTGAAATATTACGTTGAATACTTCTATTTTATTATTAAGTCATGAAAAATATTAATTTGAACAAAAATTTCGGAATATCTAAAAATTGTGTTTAGGTAATGAATTTTATAATTTATATATCAGTTAAGGGGTCTTATGTCTAAACATAGAATGATTTACTTTATTGGAAACAAGGGCATAATTTGATGATCTTATTGTCCAAAAAAAATTAAAAATTACTTTATTGGGACTTTTCTACAAGTTTAATGACCATTTGAGGAATCGATAACGGAAAGAGCATTTGCGCACTTAATAAAGAGGGCCTTAGAGAATATTTTTCCAAGATGGTAATATAAAGGAATTTCTAAAGAAGTTTACAGTGCTCTGAACTATACCCCTCATTGTCTTAATTCTATTTGTTACTTGAATGCTATATATGTTCAAATCTTCCGAAGATAATCCGGTACAAGATGACTTACATAATATATAGGGAAACTTACACAAATGACTACACTCTGGGGATTTTTTGTTAGGCATAGCTATATTTTTGCTTATTATATTTCATAGCTACAGTAACGTGTATTCGAATTCTGCTGTATTTCGCTATATTTAATTCGGATGTATTCAATTAAGCTGTATTCATTCCTAACTAATTTTACATTGTATTCAACTTATTTTATTTTAAATTCGATTGTATTCAAACAACATAAGTGCAAAAAAATATAGGAATATTCAGCTGTATTCAAATTCACTGTATTTCTTTGTATACAAAAAAAAATCTCCTTCGAAATACAGACAAAAAATACATAAAGAAACACTGTATTTTACACTAAAAATATAACGAATACAGTGAACTACTCTCAGATGTGAGATACAAGAAAAAAAAATACTCTCAGATTTAAGATATAAGAAATTAAATACACTCAAATCTTAAATATACCACCGGCCACGGCGCCGTCACCTGTAAGGAAAAAAAAATACATTCAGATTTCTCTTTCTCTTTCATTTTTTTTTTCCGGCAAGGCGAACTCCTTAACGCTAGCGTTCATTTTTCCAGCAAGGTGAACTCCGAATCATCGTCGTTGGTTCACGGTGGTATGTCTTCTCTGATTCTAAGGTTCCGCCAAACATCTCCGATCGTCGTCGGTAAGGCGAACTCGAGAACGAAAACTGATACAAATAGATCTCCCTAAGAAGGATAACAAAGCCATTACTGCAAGGCAAAAGATATAAATTGACCCTTAAACTATACCCCAAAAGTCATTTTCACACTTAAACTATCCTGGCGATCCATTACACACCTAATATATTTAAAAGTGATATTTTTTACCCCTCCAGAGATGATGTGGCATAAAAAAAATTATATTTAAATAATAGGAGAGTGAGGTCAATTTTTTTTTTTTTTAAATTGTTATAATTTTTTTTTTTTTTTTTTTTTTTTTGCAACTTCTTCTTCTTTATTCAACCATCCCCCAACCCCTCCCCCTTCTCCTCCACATTCCCGCCACCCCCAACCCCATCCCCTTCTCCTCCACCTTCCCGCCACCCCCCAAAGGGCAGTTCGTGCAATTTCTTCATTGTTGCCCATTTGAAGAGCGGATTCGTGCAATTTCTTCATTGCCCATTTGAAGGGCAGTGCGTGCAATTTCTTCATTGCCCATTTGAAGGGCAGTCCGTGCAATTTCTTCATTGTTTAACAACAATGAAGAAAATTTCCCATTTGATGCAAATTTCTTCAATATTTCCCATTTTATTTTATAGGTAGATTAGATGCAAATTTGGTGACCAGAAAATGAAGAAGATCGGAAAAAATGGAAGCTCACCGAAAAATATTGAAGCTCACCGGAAAATATTGAAGCTCATTATCATTTTATAGGTAGATTAGATGCAAATTTGGTGATCGGAAAATGAAGAAGATCGGAAAAAATGAAAGCTCACCGGAAAATATTGAAGCTCATTGGAAACAATGGTGGTTATGCAATAAGAAAGGGAGTAGGGATGAAGAAGAAAGGGAGGATAGAGGAGGAGGGGAAAGAAAAAAAATATAAAATTAAAAATTAGAGGATTTTTTTGACGTGACACTGACGTGGCATTGATGTGGGGAGAGAGTGTGTACACTCTCCTAAGTAACCTGGTCATATTGTATCGGGAGAAAAATATCACTTGTTCATATATTAGATGTGTAATGAGTCGCCAGGATAGTTTAAGTGTGAAAATGACTTTTGGGGTAAAGTTTAAGGTTAAATTTATGTCTTTTGCCTTACTGTAACTTTGAAGCTTTCTCTCTCTGGAAAAACAAAGAGATTTAAAGCTAAGATAGAACAAAGCCATTATTGTAACTTTGAAGCTTTCTCTCTCTAGAAAAATAAAGAGATTTAAAGATAGACTCAGATCTGAGAAGAGGGAGTTGATGATGATGAGGTGGCGGCGGCGGTGAAATGGCGTCATATCTGAGAATACACTCAGATCTGAGAAGAGGGGGTAGTGGATATCGTCGTGAGTCTCGGCGCATGATTCTATAGCGGGCGAGAGAGAAAAAATATCTCCAAGCTAGCCCTAAAATTATCAGTTAAGATAAAAATAATAAAAATAGAATATTCTACTTTAAATATATAATGAAGCTATGATAAGTAATTCAAATACAACTTTTAACTATGAGAAGTAAATAATGTAAACTATAACTATTAAATATAATTACCTATTATAATTTGGCACGCCATGTAGATTCCCCCTCCCCTTAATATATACATACACATATTCAATCGTCATGATACAAAAGCAGAAAATCAGAGTTATTCGAAATATTATTCAAAATTTACAGGTTACTCCTAGACATATTAAGATCACTTCATGGCACATATTTCAGTGTAATCTTATCTTTTATAAAACCACCTTCGAAAGAAAAATTTGTTTTCTTTTTAGCTAGTATCATGCCTTACTTTTGTTAACCGTCTAGTATTTGACTTTCGAATATTCTGGTCTGACTAATTCAGATTCACGCTGTGTAAAACTTAATATATGAGAAGAAGCGCCTTTGCCAGGAAATTTTTCATTTCCCGCACTCTAAAATTTTAATTAAAAGTGAAGATCTTGCTAGCTTTTGATCATAAATTTTGAATCAGATTTTGAAAATTTATCTTCAAATATCTATTTGGCCATAAAATTTGATCAGATTTTGAAAATTTATCTTCGTGAAACATCCATGAAAAAGAAAAGCTTTGATGTCCGGAATTTCACGCCTTAGGATGATATTAGAACAAGCTTTGATGTTTTAGAGAAATTTATTTTAATCTTATCTCTATGTACTTTTGGACTTTCATATAATTAAAACAAAAAAGATATGGAAAAGAAATAAGTCAAATTAAGCCTATTCTTTTCTCACTCTTTTAAATGTCAAATATCTATCACGTGAAAATGAAAGACAAGTGGAAGAGCGTCGTTAATTGGTCAGTGGATTCTTATGTCAAATAGAGCATGATTCATGAAGCACCAATGGACTGATCAATGGCTCCCTCCATTACGTTTGTCTTATCCTTTTCTTTTTTGGGTTTTGGGAGGAAAATATTCGAAAGTGACTAGTTTACCAACATTTATTCATATCTCAACCATTAAAATTTAGGGTAAATTTCATGCATGGTCATATATTTATTATTATTTTCACCAAAGTCGCTTAACTATGTATTCTAACACAAAAGTCACACAACTATTATTTTTTTCACCAAAGTCACTTAATTATGTTTTATAACACAAAAGTCACATAACTATCATTTTTTTCTACTAAAGTTACTTAACTATATTTTCTAACACAAAAGTCACAAAATTTTGAGCTTACTAACACAAATATCACACCTACTGAAAAATTCAACTTTCAATAGTTATTGTTTTTATTCTTTTTTTATTTTTAATCTAATATATACAAACTCAATTAATTAAAAAAGAACCGCGAGACCCGACCCAAAATTCATATGCAGGTATTAAAATACTAAAATGGTGAATAAATTTGAAAAAATATATCACAAGATTATTGCTTCTGCTGCAAATTGAAATAACTATTATTCCATAAAATTCTTTTCCTCCTATCCAACATAATGTAACACTTTTTAATTCATATTGAAAAAAAGGGCCAATATGCCTTAAAGATTGAAAAAAGAAAAGAAAGTTGTTTCGAGTGAATTAATCAAAATTAACAAATATTTACATCAAGCAATATGATATTTACGAAGGTAAATTTTTTTCAAGAACAGTTCTCCAAAATTTTAGTCGTTAAGCATATAATTAAATAATCAAGAAAAGAATATCTAAGATCATGTCCTCGTCCGATACATTTTGTTTACGCACCACAATCATGAGAATTCCACCATCTTACAGTTAGCATCACAAGCCACAACATTTTATTTCCACTTATGAAAATGAACCATATAGAAAGAGATTTTTAATTGCATTAAAATTATGAAGAAAAAAAGAAAATGATCAAACTGAAAAAAGTTAATTCTAGAATGAATAATTTATTTCCACACATTTTTGGCTTGGGAGCCCCTAGAGAGAAGGATCGTATATTTGGTGGAAGGATTGGTTATGTTTCTTTAATATTTTAATTTCTGCATATGAGTTTTGGTTCGGGTCGATCTTTTCTAATTAAGTTTCTATTTATTAGATTAAAAATAAAAATAAAAGAGTAAAAAAAAATTACCCATCCGAAGTTGGATTTTTCGATAGGTGTGGTTTTTGTGTTAGTAAGGCTCAAAGTTTTGTGACTTTTGTGTTAGAATACATAGTTAAGTGACTTGGGTGAAAAATATTGATTGTTATGTGACTTTTGTGTTAGAAAACATGTTAGAACAAAGATGACAATAGTATAAGAAATACATAATAAAACTTGTTTGGCTTGGATGCTAGCTTGGAGGCACGTCAAGACGTTTCTTGAAGATAGTTGGAGTCTCTCCCACGAGCAAAAGGAAGAATAAATAACAACACTATCTTCGGGATTCAACTAAGCCACACAACAAGTAGGATTCAAGAACGTTGCTCTTCTATTCTTGAATCGGTGATTTCACCTTTTTTATCAATGTCTCTCAAAAGTTTTTAGGGAAATTGTATTTTTTTTTAAGTGCTTATATTTTCAAAGAAAGAAACACTATTTATAGGATAAAAGAATACATAATATAAGAGCTTTTATTAAATAAAATTTATAATAGGTTCATGAATTTTGAAATGAAAATGTATTTTCCAAAAGAACCTAAAACGTAAAAAATCAAATGAAGTGAAACTTGTGTATTCACATTCATTCATTTTGAAAACTCTTATCAAATTTATTGTTTCAAAATTAATTGAAACATTTGTTCAAACAAAACATAGTTAAGCGATTTTGTTAAAAAAAAGTGATAGTTATGTGATCATCTATGAAATTTATCAATATTTGCTCCTACCAGTTATATCATGATCAATCTTTCCCTCTTGAAACTCTTTGTAGCATGTCATCTTATTCGGAAGAAAATGTCACAAAATGGACCTGGAAAATATTACTCCCTCCGTCCCAATTTTGTGATAATGTTTGACTGGACACGAAATTTAAGAATGAAATGAAGACTTTAAAAATTTGGGGTCTAAAATAAGTTATAGATATTTGTGTAGGTTTTAATCATCTTATTACGAGTAAACTAGAAAGTTTAAAATTACTCCCTCCGTCCAGTTTTACTTGTCACATATTGACTTTACACGCTTATTAAAGAGCCAAAAAAAGAATGAAAAGTTTACCATATTAGCCCTAATTATTGCTAATTACCTAATGATTGAAATCAATTAAAGCTTATCAAAGAACATGTGTAGCCATCTAAATTAAGTTATGGGTTCCAACAATTCACATATTCCCCATTAAAAGTAGTGTTGGAAAAAGGAATTGGAAAATTTGATTTATTAATTACTAAGGGTAAAATAGGAAAAAAGTGGTAAATTATCTCTTGAATTTTTAAGGTGAACAAGTAAAATTGGACAACTATTTTTACTATAGAGGACAAGTGAAACCGGATGAAGGGAGTATATTCTTTAGACTAACTAAAAATGAAAGAGTAGCTTATTTTTAATTGAATCCTACTTCAAGGAAATGCTCTTTAAATTAAAATTAGATGCCTGAATATTGAAAGCTATTTTTCTCTAAGTGAACATTCAAAAATGTATTATATTGAAAGATGGTGATGTTTATTTTGAGAAACAATGAAATTGATGGTTGGTTCGAAAACGCAAACCATAACTTTCATTTGTTTGAAACATAAAAGGAGTAATTTTATACTGAGTAAATTTTTGCCAAAGTTATTATTATAATTTTTATATCAAAATGATTAGCATTTTGCTTTTCGCAAAAAAAAAAAAAAAAAAAAAAGTTGATACTTATAATTTTTTAGTATATGTTACATAAATATTTAATTTTGGATCCAAATACAAATTAATTTAGGATGCGATTAACTCTATCAATACTGTAGATAAATTAGTCATCTATAAGTAAAAAATACAACCGCTAATGTGAGGCTAGGGATAATAAGGATATTTTAGGAGACGTCATTGCCAATGTTACTGCATCCCAAAACTAATAACTATTCCTCTGTTCTAGTTCCGCGTATATTTTCCTTTTTAGTCAATCTCAAAAAGAATATTATATTTCTATAATTAACAATAATTTATTTTTTTCTTAATCTTTAATGAGATGATATAACCATATATATTACTATTATATATAGATATATAAGAGGGAATGTGAGGACTTTTGTAGTCCTCACAATAATTTCCCAAATTTTTAAAAACTTTTTCATTAATTACTTTTATGTCCTAATTTTATTTATTTAAGTCAATTTTTTGTTTTTTGTTTTTAAAGTCTACTTTTCAAAAGCTATCGAGCTCCGGGAACTTTTGTAGTCCTTACAATAATTTTCAAATTTTTTAAAAACTTTTTAATTAATTACTTTTAGGTCCTAATCTTATTTATTTATGTCAATTTTTTTGTTTTTGTTTTTTAAAGTCTACTTTTCAAAAGCTATCAAACCTCCTACCTCATTTTTCACGTTCTTTGATTTTCTGATTGGTGCTCGATATCCGCATTTGAGCCCAATTAATCTAGATAATTCGCACTGCATCGCGCCTATTCGGGGGGAGCGCTTCCTCTAAAGATTTTTTTCCATGTCCATGTTCGAACCCCTAATCCCTAATTAAGAGAGGAGCAGCTCCATCCGTTGCACAAGTTAAATTATGTATTTGTCTTAAAAGTTCATTAACTATGTATAGATTATTTATTTAGAACTAAATAACTTCAGAAAATTAGGATACATAAGTTATAATTTCATCAAAATGGAAGTTAAAATATTAAAGGAGTGGAATGAAAATTTTGCTTTCATATAACTATCCACTATGGGACTACAACGTGGTATATATTGTTGTTGTTGTTGTACACTTGTACTAACACAAATTATATTTCTTTAGTTAAAATATCTACTTTTATATCTTGAGTTTGGGTCCGGGCTTAGCACGGGCCTCACATAACTAGTATATATATATAAAGCTTATTTTAGTCTTTAGATCACAAATTTTTAAAAGAATGTAATCTTTTAAAATTTTATATACCCAATCAAATAATACCACTTATATTGAGACCGAAAAGGTAGTTTATTTAAATTCTAGCATTAATAATATAAATTATCATACAACCAGATTATTTGTGAAATAATTTCTTTAATAAAATATTGTGACCTGACTAAAATTAATTACTAACATGCCATAGTAATAAGTCTTGATATATTTCTACTATTAAGAAGCATGGGTTGGGGCTCCCTTTTCGTCGTCCGTTGTGGGGCCCCTCCATGAAAAAAAAATATATATTTTGGCTCCATATTAAACAACCCATAATTAAAAAAAAAAATAAAACAAAATTGTACCAAAAAAAAATTGCAACAACTAATATTAAAAAAAATTGTGGGCCCCATATTAAACACCAACCAGTATTAAAAAAAAAAATTGGAACACACCACATCCAAACTCACGGAAAAAAAAAGTGAACCCCATATTAACAAAATTAAGCAATATTAAAAAAAAAGTGAATCTCATAATAAAAAAACAAACAATATTAAAAAAAATGTGGGCCCCATATTAAACACCATGCGTATTCATAGCAAACACTGATATAATAAAGTTTTAAATATGGAGCACAAACTACAACGTTATATTAATCGTGTTTTGAACATAGCTTCCCATATTGACAAAATCAAGCAATATATAAACAAAAAAAAAAAGTGAATCCCATATTAAAAAATATACGTTGTCAAAAAAAAAAAAAAAAAGTGCAAACTTTGTATTCTTAGCAAACACTAATATAATAAAGTTTTAGATACGGAGCACAAATTACAATGTTATATCAATCATGTTTTGAATATAGTATATATATATATATATATATATATATATATGTTATATGCATAAAAAAAATAGTGCAAATTAATAATGTCCAAAAGGGCGGGGTTCCATACTAAACAACACTAGGGAATATAAAATAAAAAAATAAAAAACTATATAAAGCACGGGTTTAGACCCATGCTTCATCGTCCGTTGTCCCTTAAAAAAAAAAGGGGGTGGGCCCCATACTAAATAACACCGAGCAATAAAAAAAAAAGGAAGAAAAAAAGTGAAACTCGCCACATCCAAACTCACGGGAACAAAAAAGTGGACCCTATATTAACATAACCAAGCGATATTAGAACAAAAAAAGTGAATCCCATATTAATAAAACAAACAATGTTAATAAACAAATGCTTAGAAAATCAAACAATTAAATCAATAATGATAGACTCGTTTGCCACATGCGTATCAACCCATTAGTAGGAGCAAATGAAATTATTGTACAAAGAACATACTTAAAATACTCATATATTAAAATAAGATAGAATTTAATTACTTTTTCATTTTCTCCTTACTCTAACAAATGTGAAAAAATTGTGGGCCCCATATTAAACACTATGCGTATTCGTAGCAAACACTAATATAATAAAATTTTAAATATGAAGCAAATAAAACTACAATGTTATATTAATCGTGTTTTGAACATAGTATCTCATATTGACAAAATCAAGCAATATATTAAAAAAAAAAAAAAAGTTAATCCCATATTTAAAAAATCAATGTAAAAAAAAAAAGCAGACTTTGTATTCTTAGCAAACACTAATATAATAAAGTTTTAGATACGGAGCACAAATTATAATGTTATATCAATCGTGTTTTGAACATAGTGTGTGTGTATATATATATATTATATGCATAAAAATAGTGCAAACTAATAATGTCCAAAAGGTTCGGCCCCATACTAAACAACACCGAGCAATAAAAAAAAAGAAAGAAAAAAAGTGGAACTCACCACATCCAAACTCACGGGAAAAAAAAAGGACCCCATATTACAAGTAATCAAGCAATATTTAAAAAAAGTGAATCCCATATTAATGAAACAAACAATGTTAAAAAACAAATGCTTAGAAAATCAAACAATTAAATCAATAATGATGCCACATGCGTATCAACCCATTAGTGGGAGTAAATAAAATTATTGTACAGCAACATACTTAAAATACTCATGGAAAAAAAATGGACCCATATTAAAAAAAAAAGGCAACGTCAAAAAAAAAAAAAAAAGTGCACCCATATACTAAAAAACCAAACAATATTCATGTAATTCCCAAAGTATCCCATCAAGTCAATAATAGTAGATTCATTGCCACATGCATATTAACCCATTAGTGAGAGAAATGAAATTATTGCACAACAAAAAATATGGACCTTATATTATTACTTTTCTTCAAAATATTTAATTGCTGTATTTGCTATTCCGCCATGTCATTTATTTATTATGTTTACTAAAATAAATATACTTAAAATATATATATTTAAAAAATAAGATACAATTTAATTACTTTTTTATTTTTATTCTTACTCTAATAAATGTGAAAAGAGATTAATATCAAATGAAGATCAAATAATGAATAAGATAAATTAGTCAAATTATAATTCTAATTCACGTTTCCTTAAAAAATCATGCAAAAGACAACATGAGAAGTAAAATGAGCTAAACCGAAAATATTTACTAAAATGTAAAATTAATTTAATAATGTGAATTAAAATTATCCAAATAAAAATTTGATAAAAAATAATAAGTATTTTACACTTTTAAATTAATCGAATTAAAATTAAAAATATCAACGATGCTCAAATATTGCTATTATTTTATCTCAAAGAGAGGAAAATAATTTTCTTTTAAACAAGTCTCTCTCTTTTAAAAAGTATTAATAAATTTTAAGTAAGCAAACACGAATAAAATAAAGTTTTAGATACAGAGACAAACTATTCGTTATATTAATTGTATATTTGGATATATATATATATATATATATATATTATTTAAACACAACTATATATACATGTATACACTATAATCCAAAGTGTTGGCCACACACGCAACGACGGCATAGGCCATCTAGTATTAAATATAAAGTACTACTATATATTTTTACACTATTGGTCAAGGTTACTTAAATCCAGACCCAACTATAAAAAGTTTGACCAATTAAGTACAAGTACACATAATTAATATATTCCCAGTTTTAAGATTCTGTATTTATTAGACCACTGTCCGCTTTCTTTTTCTGTCCTACGCGGCTACACCTCAAATACTTCTTTCTCTTATTCTTGTTTGTCCATAGAGAAAAAGTAAGTGTTGTAAAATAATTTATCATACCCATATTATCAATTTGTTCATTGATTTAAATTTTAAGTTCTTCTATTTATTTGATCATCTATATCAATTCTTTTTTTCTTGTTCCTTGTTTCTTGAAAATTAATGTATTTTCCTATGTTTTTTGGCACCCTTTATTTAGCTCAGGTAACAGATATTTGAGATGAGAATTTTCTAGGATGGGCTAAATTTATGCAAATTTTCTTGATTAAGATTCTTAACTGTACATGTTTTGATGTGCAGATACAGTGAATATTAACTGAAAGGCTGAACAATTATATAGGGACTTCTCAGAAGTTTCAAAGAGATTTGCAGATTTTATTTTAATCTGATATAAGGTATGTTGTTCTGACGTGTTTAGTTAAAAGGGCTGTGAATTTGTTTTTTCTTATGGAGTTTCCACTGTTTAATTCTACTATATCATAAATTGATTAGAAAAAAATATGTTTAGTTAGTAGTTATGTAGCGTGTAGATACAGTTATTCTGCCTGAAATGCTTTGAGTAGTACGATCAAGGGATATCAAATTTCATAATATGTTTTTTCTTAATCAAGATTTTTTTTTAAAAAAAATTGGTTTTACTTCAAGAATATTTTTTTAGAAAAAAAAAAAAAAGGGTTATCTCTTGATCAAGAAAAGAACTTTGGAAGCGACAGAAGTGGAAACCTCGGATCTAGATTTTTCTAATATTTTGAACTTCTAGAAATTTTTAATAATACTCTTAACTTTTTCTTCTTGTTTTCTTGTGTGGGGAAGTGTTGCTTGAATGTCCCAATAATTTAATAGGAAAGCCTGCCACATTGAATATAGAAAGGCAATTAGTCAAAGAGAGCAGAATTTTGTTCTTAATAAATAAATTTGTATATGTTCATAACAAGATTTATGTATTTTAATAAAGGGAAGCTTTTGGGACTTGTCTGATAAAAGCACGGAATAATAGGCTTCTGACTTCGAAGGGAAGAAAAGTGGGTTAAAGCAAATAGCGAGTTCAGTAATTATGTTCATAAGTCTAATACCGTGACTAATGATGTAATTTTCTCTAAAGTTATTAGTGCCTACTCCCTATTTGAAACTGCTTAATTTTAGTGTTTTTGAGCTGTTATTCCATTATTTTCTTTCATTTTTTTTATTTTCTTAAATTACAAATAAAATGAATGCCAATTTCTCTTTTTTAATAAATTACTTTGGCATGACGGATACTAGGGTGTGAAATAGGCGGGTCAAAAAGAGCTGAGTGTACCCGACCAAAAGTTACTTGGCTAAAATGAGCTAAAAAGTGGGTCATAAGTTAACCCGCCCAATTTTTACTAAGTTTTAATTTTTTTGTTTGTTCTTTTGTAAGTAATTTTTTTAGTACCTGACATAAAACTATATTTTTCATTTCTTATGGCTATATATAACATACTCATATAAAAAAAATGTCTTTTTGAAAATATTTTGACAAATTTCTCATCAGTCAATTTGGGCTGCATATTAGCCCATTTTTATGACTGAAATGGGTTGATCTAAATATATGGCGGTTCAATGATCAGTCCAAACTTGGGCGATTTGAGCTGGTCATGTTCTCATGGGCTAATTTTGCCTCCCTTAACTGATCTAATCTACCGCCTAGAATTGTTGGGTTGGGTTGGATTGTTTGAACTTCATTTGCTATATTATAATGGATGTCTAGTTTGTTGGATATTCTAAGTGAAGCTTGAAACTTTGTAGCTTGTTTTTTTTTCTTTCATTCAATAGGTGGTCCTGACATTTCTTTGTTGACAAAATTTTTGGACTAGTAATTGATGGCATCACCAGACTTGCATACCCCTTGGCTATCATCAGCTGTTGAATCTTTTGGTGGATCCTTCAACATA
Source organism: Lycium ferocissimum (assembly GCF_029784015.1). Lineage (NCBI taxonomy): Eukaryota > Viridiplantae > Streptophyta > Magnoliopsida > Solanales > Solanaceae > Lycium > Lycium ferocissimum. The sequence goes on from NC_081342.1 coordinate 60,678,498, forward strand.
CACATAGAAGATGAAGGCACAGCTCACAGTATTGTAGAATTTCTTGAAGATCCAAATTCTTCTGATTGTAATGTACCTCCTAATATTCCGAAACCCCCTCCAGTTCCTGGTAAAATCCGTTCAAGAGCCGCTAGTTCTCGACAACTTGCTAATTATGATTGTGTCCCAAAAGAAACAATAGATACATGGGACAAGCTATTCAAAGAAGGATATGGAGCAGATGTGCATATAATTACTGAGGATGGATCATTTATTCCAGCTCATTATCCCCTTCTGGTCAGTATGCTTAATTATACTTTGTATTCCCTTGGGGGTCATTTGGTTGTTGGTTAGAGTTATGCAAGGATTAGTTATTCATGTATTAGTTATTCCATCTTCTACCCTGCATAAACTAATACATAGATTTACTCACAACTTATACATGTTTTATTTATGTGGAATTGTATAATGATAACCAAATACCGTATTTGGTGTGCTGAATTTTAGACACAGCAGGTAAAAAGCCACCAAACATAGTATTTACTATAATAGTTTTAATACATGAATAACTCACTTCCTAACCAACAACCAAATGACCCCCTAATAATATCCTATCAATCGCATACAGTATGCATCGTTTTCCTTGCGGCATGCACTAGATCACTATTTTGTTATCTTCATTTTGATTGGATACTGTTTTGCACTAAATTGGGATTTTACAGGATTACTGTACTATTTTATATCTGTAAAGTAGGGCCAGAAAGTGGTTACACTTGTTAGCAATTATACGACAAAGTCCAATTTTTAACTTCTTGTTTTGTCTATCAGGCTTTGTTATTAACAATGCCCACTATTTATTGTTCTTTCTCCCTTATGATCTGCATAGAGTGTTGCATCTCCAGTGTTGGGGAATCTTCTGCAGCAATCCAAAATAAGGAATGGTATTAGATGCATAAAGATCGCTGGGGTACCTCATGATGCAGTCTATGTGTTCATCCGTTTCCTCTACTCAGCCTGGTATGCAGAAAGTTTCACCTCGTAGCTTTTTGAATCTTCAATGAGTTTAATCTTTTACCTTTTCTTGCTTTGCAATTTTGTTTTAAAGTTGTGTCTCAAACTTCTGTTGGTAGTTATCATCAATTGAAATTTATGTCACTTTTTTCACCTAATGCAGTTACGACGAAGGAGATATAAAGAAGTTTGTTCTGCATCTGTTGGTCTTATCACATTTCTACTCAGTACCATCCCTTAAAAGAGTGTGCATAAACCATTTGGAGCAGGGTTGGTTGACCTCGGAAAATGTGATAGATGTGCTTCAGTTAGCGAGGGACTGTGATGCACCACGACTTGCTCTCTTTTGCATTCGTATGGTTGTGAGGAACTTCAAGAGCATATCATCCACTGAGGGTTGGAAAGTAATAAGACGCGCTAATCCCGCACTTGAACAGGAACTTTTAGAATTTGTTGTTGAAGCAGATACGGTAAGATGGTTACTGCAAGTTTAGAGAATATTGCATTCTCCTTATTTGGTATGAGAAGCTATAGTAAAAGTAGATAATCTTATTATTGTTTGTTTTTCAGAGAAAAGAAGACAGGCAGAAGAAAATCGAAGAGAAAAAGGTGTATTTGCAACTGCATGAAGCAATGGAAGCACTGGTTCACATTTGCGGGGATGGGTGTCGAACTATTGGGCCTCGTGACAAGGTGCTTAAAGCAAGCCAGGTGGCGTGTAGTTTTCCTGCATGCAAGGGGCTGGAATCTCTGGTCCGTCATTTCTCTAGCTGTAAAACTAGAGTTCCTGGTGGATGTGTACATTGCAAGCGAATGTGGCAGCTTCTTGAGCTACATTCACGTATTTGCGAAGAACCTGACTATTGCAAAGTTCCTCTTTGTAGGTAATTGAATAAATTTTATGGTGATATTTTAGTAGATAGAATCACATTTCATGAAGCAGATATTATTTAAGGGAGAAGAGTAATTTATCCCTTTACTATGCGAAAAGGATCAATGTTACCCTCCGTTATCGGTTATACTATTGGTACAGAAATACCCTCGATGTTATTCAAGTGGCTCAAATATACCCCTCCTCCGTTAGAACTGTCCAAGGTGGACGCCCTATCCCACGTGGCACTGGCATGTTGGTGAGGTGGACACCACGTGGCATGCCACCCCACCACCCCTACTCATTTTACTCTTTCCCTTCATCTCCTTCTTCCACTACTACAAGATGCATGGAATGCATATAGAACATTTTTATTTTACTCATTGGAGCCTCAAGAATCAGCACAAAATTATAAAGGACGCATGTTGCTTGCAATAGTAGTGATTCTCAGTTTGAAAACCAAAAACCAGTAAATGGTTTGGTCAACTACTTTCCTTCCGTTTGCATCTTTCGCTAAAAGTTATGCACTGATTACACAATTAATTTTGTTGCTTCAGGCATTTCAAGGTGAAAATGCTGCAACAGACCAAGAAAGACGAGTTGAAGTGGAAGGTGCTAGTAAGCAAAGTGAGAGCAGCAAAGAATGTAGTGAGCTTATTCTCATCTCGGCGGTTAGCTTTTTAATGACCATAGAATAGTATATATGATGCTTATAACAACATATGGCCGATATTTTAGCTGGCCATACATATACAAGCTGTGTAAATTACAGCTAATTCATATATAAAATATCATGTAACAGTTGCTATTTCTGATTAATTTATGGCCAAAATTTTATGGCCAGGTGTCCTCTTTTTCATAAGCCAGTTGGTACAAAAAGTTCTAATGTATAGCAACTCTTATGTTTTTGTTAGAGTTGGAGTTGTCTATCATATTTTTGATGAACAAGAAGAGTATTACTATAAACTTAAAGATTATGGTTCAACTGCACATTTGTGTTCTTTAGTAGTGGTTGTCTTCTTTCCTTAGGTTCCTGGTTGATCAGCTAGGCTGTTGAAGTAACATTGAATGTTTGTTTTTGTTTAATATATTCTCCCTATATCATTTATATGTGACAATAAGTAGACAAGATTATAGGTTACTCAAAACTTGAGAAATAAGGGAATATCGATGACCTTCGTTGAACAGAAAGTTAACTGTCGACATTATTATCCATTGTTGAGGTGTCATAGCCGGTTGAATGATCGATAAAAGCAGTCTTTGCTTTTCGATCAAAGGATGTTTATGCTATCATTTTAGGAGATAGAAGTTGCTACGCCATACTTTCAAGGTTATAGCCTAGCTAAAAAGTTATCCGGGGTGGGTCTTCTAAGGCTGGTTCAACTGAACCCATTGATTGCGCCTTGAACTATGTGTACATATTAAATGGTATTCATATAGTAAGATCACATTCATTTTAAATTCACAACTCTAGAACCTGGATTCGCTTTTACGATGTAATAGTAAACTGCAACTTCAAGAGCATAAACTAATAGCATAACAACTTAACTCCAGTCTCCAACCACCCCATAAACTATAAAATCACAATGTTATTCAATTCTTTTACTTCCTCAATGTAATACATATAACTCTTTTGATACAGTAAGATCAGAGGCAAATCCAGAATTTCAAGAGGATGGGTTCACCATTAGCTATGAAATTTTTTGATTTCTTTTGCCTTTGGTTCGATGCAGCTTAGCGCTTATGGTTTTTTTTTTTAATTTCTTTTGCCTTTTGGGATTTGGGGTAATTAGAAGTAAAGGGGGGAAAAAAGTCATTAGATGTAATATAAAAAAAAAACACGTTTTTTACTTTTGGGTAATAGAATTATAGAAGAAAAAATATTTAGAATAATATAAAAATGAAAGTTAAAAGACTGCGTTAGAAAATAAAAGCAAAAAACAAAAACGCGCAAGAGCGCGGGTTTGATCCCAAGACCTTGAGGAAATAAACATAGTCCCTAGCCAGTGCTCCACTCAGCCTAGTTTGACTATGTGTTCCTTCAGTTAATATTAGATATATTTTCAAAATTATACACATAATATATCAAGTTTAGTCGAATGACCATGTGTTCACGTGACCCAAATTTTAAGCATAAATTCGCCTCTGAGTAAGATCTCAGTATAATGCATATAAATACATATAGGGATGAAAGACCTCCAGGATTTACCTACATATGATATACAAAATACAGAAGAGAAACAAAAAGTCCACCTGGGACATCAAACAGGCATATCTAGTTGATTCATCTTCAGAAGAATTACCTTGTTGCCTTACACTATTAACCGTCAATGTTTGCTCTCTTATTTTCCCAAATCTTTGCACACTTGATCAAGGATTGAGAGGAAGTCCCTAACTACCATAAATATCCTGATCAGTCGAGATTCTTCCTTGGCGGCCAAATCACCATGGAAATATTCTGTTAGCTCCTTTACCATGGATAGAGCTACATCCTCTTGGGCTTGTATGTTGATAATTTCTCCCTCTGCTTTATTCAAGAATCCATTCATCGACTCGGAGAACTTTCTACTACTTTCATCTAAAACCAACTCTTGATTCAGCTTTAGAACATCAGTAATCTTAGCAATTCCTGCTTCTAGTTTTGAAACTTCATTGCTAAGAATATCTGAGTCCATGGCAGCTGCTTTCTTCACATTGGCGAGCTCATGGCTCAAATTCAAAATAACCTGAAGCCCGTTTCTAAATTCAGCCTCATCGCGACTGGAAGATTGATGATTCTTTTCTACATTTGGAGTCAGATCAGCCTCATCAGCATCAGAAAGACGAGGACCTTCTGCTCTAATAGTTTCATGAATAACAAAATGCAAAAGGGTGGTTTTCCCGTCAGTGCCTTTAATATCTACGAGCTTAAGAAGGGTATCAAGCTTGAAGGCACGTGCATCACCTCTGTTCGTTCCCACATTCATGCGGTTACCCGTTTTGAGTACAGCTTCCAGGAGCTTTACAAATGTCCTGCTATTCCTTAATTCTTCACATGCAGTCTGCAATAATGAAGTAGAGAAAAAGTGACAGAAGTGACTTTTTGGGCATCAGAATCTCTACTTGTGGAAATAAATTAGTAGTAATTGAATTGAAGTTAGAAATTCATATGCCTTTATCATTGTATCGGCCCAAAACCTCGCTCATTAATCTTTACGATGCTTTCTCTGTCTCTATCAATTAAAGCCTTATATCCACAGAAAAACGTTGCTAGGCTCTGATGACACTCTTTTAGTTAGTGATAGGAATGGAGACAGTTATTCCATCTATTTTATCTATTTTGATATTGAAAATTAGATTTTTTGAGATTGACAACGATCATTCTTTTCTGAGTGAACTGGAAAGTTATTACTGATCACATATGGCATAACAAGAAGGATGAGACACACTGAAGGCTAGAGAGAAAAGGTTAATACCATTGTCAACTTTCAAAAACTTCAGTTATTTCAGATGATCCTACCAAATATGCATGTTAGTCTAAACAGTAATATAATGGATATATCAACTTGAATATTCCAATCTGTTGATGACAAGTCTTGTGTGCCGGTGCGCGCATGTGGCCATTAGAATGGCACATATATATAAGGAAGAATGGCAATTTCATAGGAAATTTAAGTCAAAACACTTTGAAGTTGCATAAGCAGTTTAAAATGTTCTATATCAAAAGCAACCTCCTCCTTGCACTTGACCATAAAAGTTTTTATGGTTAGAAAAACAGCGAAATCAAAACAGCTCTAACTCTAAAAAGTATATTCAATGGGATCTTAGATGGTAGCAAAAACTAAAGGCCACTAGTTCAAGTAGACAAACTTCAGACTATAAGTCATACCACAAGATTTATCGTCATACAACTGCAGGCAGGGACCGATGTAGCCTTTTGGTACAGGTTCATCTAAACCCATAACTTTCAACACAGTATGAATGTATATGTAAAAAACTACTAAAATCTCAACAAATGTTAGATCTGAACCCATAATTTTAACATTGCAACGAGTTCAATGCTACAATTGAACCCATTAAATTTAAATTCTGGATCCGCCTCTAACTATTGGGTGTATGGTGTAATTCCAACAATGCCGCCTAGGTAGGCGAGTTCAGGAAAATGGCACATGAGAAGTTAGAAAGAATGATTTACCTCTAATGTCTGAAATGATCTCTTAAGGTATTCAACCTCTGAATCAAAACTAGCAATGTAAAGCATTGCATCCACCCTCTTGAATGCAAAAGGTATATCTAGCACTGCCTTGAGAAATTCCTCAGCAGTGCCTAACTTGAACTGCGATTCATCTTTGATATCCTTCAGCTTCCGCTCTTCTTCTTTCGTGGGAGCCATCTTTATTAGAGTCTCCAGTAGCTCCGTTCCGAGTGTGTCAGCATTACCTTGTTTTTTTTAAGTATAAAGAAGATATATAAGTAGTTCCCTCATGCAAAAACCCCTTAATTTTAAGATCATTACATATGGTATTGCACACTTGGGATTGAGGCGTACAGTATCAGTAGTACTAGTTGTATTGGGATCAAAACAACAAGGCGTCATGCGAAAGCGAACAAAGCCAACTTTGAAAGACGATAAATCAGACAACAACAAAGAATGCATTAAAAGATGCATAATTGTTTAATATGGTTGGTCAATTGACCTATGATAACATTAATATAAAAGAGACTATAAAACTATGGAGAAAATAAACCCCCCTAAATAAAGTTGTTTTAGTAACTACTATTGTGGATGCTATTGTCTTTATTTTATAAGAAGGAAGGATCGCAATCTTCAATTTATAGAACTACAAAATTTCTCCTTCAAGAAAATGATGAAAATGGTAAGAGTCATTTTCCACCAAAGAAAACATTTTCTACCAAGAAAAGTAATTCTAACTATGGTAGAAAATCAGGCAAACCATAACAAGTTATTGTAGATATGGAAATGCATGCGCAATCAAAGCTCATCCATAAACATGAAAATATGTTAATGACTAATAGGATCTTGTTATAATTTTCTTTTTTACTTTTTGGCATTGACTAGGAGGAGGTTTAAGGGGCAGACAAGATATGTCATTAAGTAACATGTAAAACAAAAGGTTTGATGAGCTAGCTCAGAGCTCATTCACAAACATGAAAGTGACATCCCAGCGAAATAGTAGCTATGGCTCAAGATGTGAATGATGGCCACATCATTAGGACCAGAATTAAATGTCACCATGCTTGTTATAGTGCCAATCTGCAGTTCGTTCATTTAAAACTAGAATGTGAAACCACCGAAAGCAAAGTATGGGACCACAAAATCATGTTCCAGCTCAAAGAAAATTACTCAAGCTGTCCCAATTTATATGACACCCTTTCTTTTTTAGTCTGTCTTAAAAAAAAAAGGTCACCTTTCTATAATTAGAAACAACTTAACTTTAAAATTCTCTGAAATGATTTATAGTCACCCAAATGTCTAAGGTTTGTTTTAGACAATAAATTTTAAAGTCTTCCTTTCTTTCTTACGACTTTGTGTCAAGTCATACGGTGTCACATAAAAGGCTTTAATTTTCATTTGATCGACAAGTTATCATAATTTGAATAACCTATCTGATTAAGTGCAATACGATTGAAGCCTAAAATAATAATCCAACTACTAATTACTTTTGAGCATTTGGGAACAATCTTAAAAAAATGTAAAAGCAAGAATCCATTAATTTACCTTCTAAAAGCGCTTCACAAACTTCATCACTAGTGATCTGAAGTGCTCTCAACAAAATTGCAATATTCTGAGACTTCTTTAGGTGAAGCACCTGGTTCTCTTGATTCATCACAGGAATAATTGGGTGCCTTACACCATCTTTTGAATTCAAATTTGAAGAATTTACAGTGAATAATGTTTCAAACATCTCCTCATTTAACCTAAAATAAAAAATAAATGGTGGGGAAAGAAAAGAATTACAATCAAAACCACTCATCAAGATTAGGAAACATTTTATTGATCAAGATTAGGAAATATAGACCAATGAACTAAAGTCCATTGACAACAATGATATACTCAATGTTTAGCTATTAAAACTTTAGAAGATCAAACAAATTCATACTACTAATAATATTTCTAAATAAAAAGATATGGTTTAGTATATCGACGACCCTTAAACTTGCCAGAAAATTTCATTTAGACACTCGAACTACGACTTGTTCCAATTGAGCACCTGGACACATGATAAAGTGTTCCTATTAGAATAGAAACACTTTATCATGGGTTCATGTACTTAATTGGAACAAGCCGTAGTTCGAATGTCTAAATTAAATTTACTGACCAGTTTAAGCGGTTGTCGATGTATTAAGCCGAAAGATATAATAACATAGTTTAAATACTTGGAATGATATAAATTTTACCAAAAAGAGCTAGGTTTTAGTTGATCCCAAACCATTGCTCTATCTGAGCTGGCTCTGACTTTATCCCAGTGCAGAGGCTTCAGCTTTGGCTTCATACTTTCTTCATTTCTCCTTTCAACCGCTTTTGAACTTTCAGAATTGCCATTAGCACTCAGGAACCGGCGAGGCATCGATGGCCCACCATTTTCAACTACTACACGAGGTTTAAGTACTGTCGAACTTCGGGCATTGATGGCCCACCAGAACCTCGGCTTTGGTGGCAGTGGTGGTGGTGGTGGAATTTTTATAGGTACATACCTCCCTGAGTTTCCAAATTTACTCATAGACAACTCGGGATTCTGCGCTGAGGAACTTGAAATTTGAGAATCAGGGGAATTATGAGTACTGCCAGAAGATATTGAAGATGATGACATTGACATCTGTTCCACTGGTGGAAAAGTAAACCTCGACCGTGCTGGAAATTTTACCAAACTCTTTAATTCTCCCGAAGGACTATTCGATAATGAATCGTTTGAAGAACTGTAACTCATATATTGATTCTGGTTCTGCGAAGAACCTGCAAAAGGTGCATGGAAACTCCTCTGCATGAATTCGGGACTACCTGTTGAAAATTGCTTCTGTTACTGCAACTTTACTAGAATAATAAGTAGTTTAGTTGCAGGAGAGGTCTTTGTTTAAATTTAAGTTTAATTTGGTTAGATAAGTTTAGTTGAAATAATTTACTAGGTTTATTGAATTTTATTCTGCAGATTTTTTGTTTTTAAGTTGGCTATTTAAAAACCTTTATGCTTAATGAAATTATTGAGAGACATTTTCAATCAACACTTTCAACCTTTTTGTTGCACCATCTTTCAAAATACCAACGTTACCTTTATCCCCAGAGGATGCTCCAGGGGAGAAGAATTCTTCCTCGTCATCTTCAAATGATCCATTTCTCTCCAATTTTAAGATGTTGTTTGAAATGTTGACGTGGCAATGGAGGGAGAGGGTGGAGTTCCGGTGATTCGAGTCTTTGGTAGTTTGGGACAAAGTCATCATTTGAAGCTGTAGAAGATTGAGCAACATCTTCATTTACTTCTCTAAAACTCACAAGCGGCGATTTTTTCTTAGTTGCACGACCGATGTCTATGTTAGAAGGGGTTGTATTAGGCAAGACAGGCTGGAGACTATCACTTCTCTTGTCATCATCATAGCTTTTGTCTTCGCGTTGGGGATGGCGATGATAAAGGAAGAAGAAAAGAACGAGGAGAGTGACGAACGCAGCAGAGAGGATTGAAACGGATATGAGGATGCCAATGAATTTGCTGTTGATAGAATTATTAGAGGAATGTGAGGAGTGTGGGAGAATGAGTGAGGAAATGTTGGCAGGGAAAGTGGTAAGATCATCGAAAGACGGCGAAGGAGGAGGCGGAGGAGGAAAAAGTGAGAAAAATGGATGAAAAGGAGGAGAAGGAGATGGAGGTTTAGTTTTATTAATGGATGAAGTTGAAGTTGGATGATTGAAGGGGAAAAAAGGTTGATGAAGAAGCCTACGATGGTGGCGTATATGAGTGGCAGAGGAGAGAAGGAAGAAGGTAAAGATTAGACTAAGACTGAATAATGGAGAGTGCATTGTATATTGTGAGTTGTGAATGGAAAATTTTCATTGAACTTTCTCTTAAGCTATCACACAGAATGAAGATGGATTCTTGATAATAGTGGGACTCACTATTAATTACATAGACAAAAGGGAATGGTAATATGGAGTTGGATAAGATAGCGAGGTGTAAATGCCATGCTCTTTGATGAGTGGCAAATGACAATTGTAGTAAGTAAGGTAGCTGGGGTGTGATATTGGGTGAAAGCCTTGATTATGGGTTGTTATAGAGTAATTGGATGGTGATGTTGGTAGGGAAGCTTTGTTAAGAGTTTAAAAATGAAAGGTTCCGGATTCGAGCCTAAGGAATGGAGAAACTTTTGGTAATGAGGTTTCTCTTTATGGGTGGGTCCTATCAGTGGTGGAGCCAGGATTATCACTAAGAGGTTCAACATATGAAAAGTCAAATGGGTTCAACATCTACTATATAAAAATAATAATTTTAATCACATATAAACAGTGTAATTTTCCATCAAAGAGGTTCTTCTAAGCCTTACTTGGCTCTGCCCCTGGGTCTTACATGGTGCGATTCCGAATCAATCGTAGTAGTGGATTTCAGATCTTACGGATGCACATAGTCAAATGTAGTGTGTCTGCTACCGGTTCATCCAAATCGATAACTTTGGCTCAGACCGTGTATATATGTTAGAAAATTGGCTAAACAAGTACAAATGATAGATATCGAACCCAGTAAATCAAATAAGTTGTAGCAGAATTCCGAATTCAAACCCGTAATGTTCAAATCCTGGATCCACATATGCGGAAATATAAAGCCCACAAAAAAGAACAGTGTGGGTTGGGGGTACTGTTCTTTGTAGAGAGACAAATACTTAAACAGAGTCTTCATATGAACATCAGCAGCATTGTCCTTGGTGGTTTAGAGGTAGGTCAGTGAGAGAATGTTAAATAACAGGACATGAATGAGAAAAAAAGAATGTTGTTGCAGACAATTAGGAAGGTTGTACAATATCGTGACAAAAGAAATGGTACGAGAACATGAACAAGAAAAACACTAGCAGAGAGAAACTCTACCAACGGAAGCAACTTTAGTACTTGAGTTTGCTTCCCCTAAAAAATGAAGAAAATGTAATCAAGTCAATTATGTGAGGTATAGCTACTAGTAGTGTTAGCAAGAATTATTTGAGAGATAAAAACTTATGGATGGTGACACACTTTCCTTTTTAGTCTGTTTAAAAAAGATTATAACCTTTCTATATTTAAAAACAATTTAACTTTATGAGATTATTTACAACCATATAAATATCTAAGACATATTTTATATCACAAATTTCAAAAGTCTTTCTTTCTTAAACTTCGTGCCAAGTCAAATGGTACCACATAAATTGGGACGGAGGGAGTAGAACATAGGCCTCATTGTTTTTATTAAGATTAAAACGTTTGAATTTAAATACATATTTGAATATTAAGATGTGCTTTGTATTTGAATGTGAAGATGTGATTTAAGAGTTAGTTATCTGAATCTGGATACAAATCTGACTGATTAAACTTGTCCTTATTTAAAAATTAATAAATATAAAATTCAATAAAATATTATATTATATTATATTATATTAATCTAATTCTATATCAACAAAATATCTTTGAAATATATATGGTGGTCGGTGATGGTGATGGCTAGCAGTGGTGGTTGTGGGAGCCGATTGGGGATGGTGTTGTGGGTAATAGCTAGTGGTGATAGCGACTACTAGTAGCAATTGATAGTGATAGTTGGTGGTGGCGATTGATAGTTGTGGTGGATGAGAGTGATACCTAATGGTGGTGGTGAATGATAACGGCGGTGACGATATATAGTGGTGATTGGTGATTAGTCGTGATGATTGTAAATGGTAATTAGTGACGGTGATGACTGATTGTATTGATTGGCAGCGGTGGTGTTGTTGTGGCTGAGGATGGTATTGTTGAAGGTAATAGATAATGGTGGACAAGGACAGTTAGAGGTGAATGGATGGAATTGGTTAACTACCATTTTTGTAGACATCTTAGTAGATGTTAATACTTTGTTACAGATCTATTGTTAAGATCAATTTAGACCCATTAAGTGATTGTAACATAAAAGAAATGCATTTGATAGTTAAGATCTGAATGATTAAGATGAATACTTTCATTAAATGCAAACCAATGAGGCCTAATTAATTAAAATTCTCGAATTTTAATCAAATAATCAATAAATGCATGATATAGGTTGGGAGATGAGGAATCACATCCATTCCATCACCCTTTTTTAGGAATTTTTGGGTTCGAGCATTGAGGAGGAGCTTATATCAACCTGATAAGCCATACTACCATGTGTTTTGGTGTTTTGATGATTTGAAAAACCTACTCGAGGAACTAGTTACGATGATACAAAGATAAGGTCTCCTGAAATGTCGTGCAGTTAACTCTACAGCTGTAAAGCTACTGTCACTGTAGCAGTACAACAGAGCAACATACAACAGCAGAGTTGCTTTATGGGCTATCACCTTCACTCTTCCTCTACATATTCAAACATCATGCTAAAGTGAAGATTTGATTCTTGCAAATTCCAGAAATTGTTCAGATCTAAAAGTGCAAGTCTCCACCCATCAAGGTGTGTTCAAGAACAAAGCTTCAACAAATCCAAGGACCTGTTCTTTTACAACTGAAGCTGTGTTAAGTCTTAGGAGTGTTAAGTGTCACACCCTGACGAGGAGCATGATGGGCACCGACCTATAGACCGGATACCAATTGGCGTAACCGTTACCATGATTATCATATAATAGGACTCAAGCATGACTCGAAGGACACCTGCACGCAGAAAAGGGTCAAATACAGAAATATGCAATAATCCAACATATATATATACATGAGCGAGCCGACAAGGCCGCTGCATCATCATGAGTGTCATAAAGCTGGCAAAACTATCAAGAGAATATCAAAACCCAAAACAAGGCCGACAAGGCCAGATGTAACATCTATATACCCCACTGTGTCTATGAGCCTCTAAGAGTACATATACATGACGTACTGGACGGGACAAGGACCCGTTGTATCCAAAGATACATATGCATAACATGTGAACTTAACATATACCAAAATAAGCAAGTCCGGAGGAATGGTACTTACTGACGCCGCTGAGCTGTCAACCCTACTGAAGAGGTCCTCCGCTCTGTCTGTCAGGACCTGCAGCACGAAATGCAGCATCCCGTGTAATGGGACGTCAGTATGGATAAAAGTACTGAGTATGTAAGGCAGGAAACAACATCATAAGTAAGACATAAATATAGAAGAATAGAAGTAACCTGAGCCATCTGAGGATGTTCAATATGCAATGCATGAGTTTAAAAATCATATGCAAGTATATATATATATATATATAGTACGTCATCATCATCGTATTATCATCATATCATCATCATCATCCCCCGTCCAGGGCATCCCGCGTCCAGGTAACATCATAACATGTCCACTACAGTGGTGTGCACATCTACGTGCCTGCCCGGTCGACTATAGCACGACGCGGTGTAGTAGAATAGTGCAATATATATATGTGTGTGTGTGTGTGTGTGTACATGAGGAGCCAATGAACTAACATCGGGCCTTTTGGAGTGACGTAAGGTCGGTAACCTCCGATTATATTATGGAACTCGTATCAAATCCAAAGAAATAACTTAAGAATGATAAACATGATAATAATTCAAGAATCATTGAAGAAGTACATCAAACTAAGTGGGAAGCAAGTAAGTAACCCAATAAAGAACATCTATAAGAAGTGGTACATGATTGGAGTGAATTGTTATGGAACGCTCGTGTTCATGTTCTAGTTGGATTCGTGCCAAAGAAAGAGTGAAACGAGCACCTTACATACCTTATTTGTCAAGCCGCCACTCGAAAGAATCTCTTATTCCGATGCTCGCCCTTCACCCCAACCTATATTGAAAGATATATCCTTAATCATATTCCATCATGTTCATACATCAACTTAGATAAGTTGTATGTCGAAGGATGATTTGGGTTATGAAAATTCGGGCAGCATTTCCTCTATTTCTACTACATCCCAAGTTTACAACAACAACAACCAACCTAATATCAACAAAATCAAATTCAATTTCAATCATTAATTCATCCAATCAACTATAATTCAATACAAGGTTTATCATCTTTCGCTCAATTCACTAAATATGTTATAATCTAATGAATATAATTTCGAATCAATGTAATTCCATGGATATAAAGAGAGGATCTTACCTTATTAACTTCCAATTAATCCTCAATGGCTTCAAACCCAAGATCCCACCATCTTTCACCTTCAAACCCAAGATCCCGCCATCTTTCACCTTACTTCGCAATAATCATGATAATACAATGTTGCCACGAGCTTCCCGAGTCTAGGTTACATAACCTCTTTATGATTTCTTGGTTTTTAATGATAAGGAATGTTGAGAGATGATTTTAGGGTCTTTCGGGGTCTTAAAATGTGTAGAAGAATGAGGAAAAGTGAGAGGTGGAGGCTTATATAGGTCATAAGGTCGATTTTCACCGCCTCAATAATTGCCCTTCGCGATCGCGAGCCAAAGGCCTCGCGATCGCGGAGAAGCTTCTGGCAGCCTATCTTGAAACGCCCATAACTTTTTACTCCGACATCGAATCGACGAACGGTTTGTTGTGTTGGAAACTAGACTCAATGAACTTCAATTAACAAGGCCTCGTGATCGCGGAGAAACTTCTGGCAGCCTATCCTGAAACGCCCATAACATTCTACTCCGATATCGTATCGACGAACGATTTGTTGTGTTGGAAACTAGACTCAATGAACTTCAATTAACATAGCTTATGCATTCCATAGCTCCTCATATTCTAGGAGATACACCTCCCTAAAGTTGGACAAAAAATTCTGCCAAGTTATCCCATAATTTCGACAAACTTAATTGCTTCATTTCGCTTGATCCCGGAACCCTTAGATACTCTCTTAACACTTGTTAAAGGGCTTGGTTAACCTTATAAAATTTCCATGACCTCTCCGACTTACGTTACTTTACTTACGATGCAAACGACGTGATTTTTTTTTGAGGTGTAACATTATGTTTCTGTTCTTTTGTTCTTGAACCTGTAAACCTACTCTTATCAAAAGGAAGCTGTTGTAGGTACTTTGAATTCTCAGTAGTTATGCATAGGTAGTTTACCTTCATTCTATTGAGTGGTACCCTTGGCTAGAGTTAGTCAAGGTGTATTAGTGTGTTTGGCTGGAGGTAGTCAAACAGTGCTGAACTTTCAAAGGCGGCTTATAGGAAGTGCATCTTCACAAGCATTTGAGTGGTACACTAGGCTAGAGTTAGTCTAAGTGTATTAGTTGGCTTGGATAGAGGTAGTCAAGAGTTCCTTGCAGTAGGGGTACTGTAAGGGTGGAAGGATTATGTGAGTTAATTCTTAGATTGCAAGAGTTATAATCTGAAGTTGCTCGGTGTAGTGGATTTAAAATCCTATGTGGTAGGTCATGGTTTTCAATCCCTTGAGCAAGGAGTTTTCCACGATAATATCCTATGTCATTTACTTACTGCACTGCATCAGGAAACTGGTAAACAATCAGGTCTCTCATATATTGTTTGGTGGACGCACAATTCTTATCAATTGGTATCAGAGCAGGTTCCTTCTAAAAAGTTAACATCTAGAAAGGATCATTCACATGGCTGCTCTACCAAAACAAAGGAGAGAAGAGAAAGAATCTGAATGCTGAGGGAAGAAGTGAGTCAAGTGATGATGACGAATTAGAAATTGCATATCTCACTCATAGATTTCATAAAATCGTTCGGAAAGGTGCTGAATCCCTGATGAAAAGGAGTCACAGTGAAAATCTCAAGGACAACTTCAACAGAACAACTACAAGAAATATGGAGCTTGACAAAAGGCTCAAAAGGAAGGAGGCAGCTGAAGACTTAATAAGGCAGGCCTTGAATGCATGGAATGACTCTATAAGGGAATTTGAAGAGGAAATCGACTCAAATGATGTATCCAAGTCTGGATTTAACAACGACCCCTCAACGAGTGTCCCGGATCTCAGCGTTGCAAAAAATTCTGGCACTAATGATGAAACCAAAGAAAAGGGGGTAGATCCTCTTGACAATCAAGCAAGACTCAAAGGTCACTCTCACAAAAGATTAATCTCCCTGGTAAAAAAATTGATAAATGAGCTTCATGGACTCATTAAAGAGAAGAAGGAGATAACTGAGAAAGTTGACAGTACAGAACAAGAGAGGGATGACATGGTAGTATGCATCGTAGATCTACAAGAACAAGTTGAGGAAGTTACTAGAGAAAACCTTCTTCTACGCAACAACATCAAAGAGCTGATGAATACAACATCGGGAGAGAAGGAGGTATCAGACTAAACTCAGGGTGAGCACTAGAGCAAACTTGAGCAAATCAAAATAAACCCTGAAGCTGAGAAACATTAGCATAAGGAGCCTCAGGAGAACCTGTGCGAAGTGAACATCAAGCTAGAAAAATCTTCTTAGAAGACCTGGTCCTCAACCTTTTCCATAGGTATGACTAATATAAAGGATAGACAAGAATGTGGATCTCAAAAGACCACTGCCTCCTATCATTCCTTTGGCAAAAGTAATCTTAAAGCAGAAGGATCGTAAGTGTTCTCATTGCAAACAAGCCAGGTCCCTAGAAAAGAATCATCCTATCAACACAAATGCACTAAGGAGAAATGAAGACACTGCTAAACAGAAGACAAAAAGCGAGAAACCCGATCACCACCGTAAGAAAGAGAAGATCTCCCTAAATGGAGAAAATGAAAGCGTGTGCTTTTGGAAGGACACCTTCCCACAACTTTGCAAATGGCTACTTCAGAAGGAGATACGGCAAAGGTGCAGAAGGCTCAGAGTAAAAATGTGAAATCAAAGATGTCGTGTGAGAGCAAACATGAAGAGACATGATCCCTCCTATTTCTCAAAGAGAGTGTGATGTTTTTTTTATTCTGGTTGAAAAGTGTTCCTCTGCTACATCTAACTTGCACAAGTATTGTTACAGGTCTACACGCATGGATGTCTCAGAACAACGCAAGCTTAAAGAGACATGGCATAGGCCGTGTAATGATTGCCCAGATTTTTTGGAAAAAAAAAATGACATCAACAAAAGGAGTCAAGAAGCCTGGTCTCTGCAACTCAGGTTAGTAGTATATTTTGCACCTGCATAAAATTGAAACTATCATTTAAGTGCCATTTCATCAAAACTACTTCGCTGAAATGCTTAAAATCTTCCTCCGAACGTTACACCTTTTCTAACCCGGCCCAATCATCACTTTACCCTCTTCAAGTACCCATAATCGCTTCTCTATTTCCTCACTTGAAATCAAAAAATCAAATCACTCTCTCATTTCTCCTCGTCATAACACAAACTTGCTCTCTCTCTCTCTCTCTCTCTCTGAACCTTCTTCATCCTTCTCTAAGTTAAAATCTCATAACGTCTAACAAAGAATTCACCTCTCAAGCCCCTTCTAAGACAAACCTCACCTCTTCTCCATCTAAATCCAAACATTCACCCAAATTAAATCGTCCCTTTGTCTTCCCCAAAACCCCAAACTTGCTCAGATCATAATCCCTTTATCATTTCACCAGAATCTCCTATCACTAGTCACTCCCCTAAAGAGTCATCACTTCCACCAAAAGCATCAGAGCAAGTCGAGAAATCTGACTCTGTCAGTAGCGAATACACCGCGTCTGTCTCAAAATATTTTCGAGATACTAATGAGATGGAGGGACAAGAAAATGAAGTAGAAGTTACTAGTCAATCCATCGAGAGAACAGAGAAATCTAGTCAACAGAACGAAAACCTGGTCTCTCAAGACATGCATAAGGAAGAAATTGTGTGCATAACGAGGAGCACACTGGAGAAATAAACAAGGGAATTGAGGAAGATAGAAATGTGAAAAAAGGTAACTCTATTACTTCTGGGTGTCATAGAGAAGTAGATGATTTAATAGAAAAGTCAGTAGAGGAATCGCCTATAAAGGCAGAAGGGACCATCTCTAGGATTGGTCAAAATCGATCCAGTAAGTTGGATAGTGATGCCATTCTTATGGCAGGTTTTGAAAAAACCTTAAGTGAAATAGGGAATGTTAGACTTTCAGAAGAAGAAAAGGAGAGACCCGTTCTTTCAATACAAGAAATGTCTGAATCTGAACACAGGACAATTCTCGCGGGATGAGATACCAGGTTCTCCCACCATGAACCGAGACTTGATGTTAAATCCTAGACCCGTATCCCATAATGTTGTACCCTTGGCGGAGATTGCACCTGAGACAGATCATGGTCAAAATGATCATGCAAATGAATCTGATGAAGAAGACATACCACTTGTCTTCAAGTTAAGAAAAGGATCTGGGAGTAAACCTGCATCCATAGTGAGAACTACTTTTGCTCGAACAACACACTCAACTCCTAAGGCAAACAAAGCAAAAGATACTACGAATACCAGAAGCACTCCGGTGAAGAGTCGATTGACTGATGAAATTGAAGTGGTAGATGTAGAAAATGCAACCGCAAATGATGATGATAAAGAAATAGTGGAAGAAGAGAAGGATGTTTCATTTGAGGAGGAAAATTCTGAGAAAAGAAAAGGAGCAGAAAACACCAGTTGGGGGTGACAAATCTAAATCCTCAAAGAAAAGGTAAAGTTTAAGCAATGAGGAATCTAGTTCCTCAAATAAACAGAGAGTGGGAAAATCTATTGCTCAGAGTGAAAATAAAAGAAGGGAAAATTTAAAGAAGAAAAAGTTATTGCTTGGTAGGGTGGTTGACCCAGAAATTGCTGACAAATTTGGAATAAGGGGATTGCTTGAAATTATTAATTTGCAGAAATAGAGCCATGTGTTTGCTCCACCAATTCCAAATATTTACGAGGCATAGGGTAGTTGAGTTCTTTGCTAATATCTACTATTCTGACGACCATGGCACTCTTATTGCATCGGTCAGTGGAACAGATTTTGAGTTAACCGAAGAGGTACTAGGAAAAATCCTGAAGGTTCCCACTGAAGGAATAAGGACCATCATTGGGATTGCTTCAAGCAACTTCAAGGTCATGATTGCCCAAAACATGGTTGAAAATGCAGGTGCGAGGGAAAGACTTATGAAGAACGAAATGAAAGCAGAGTATCAACTCATGTTCGAGTTGGTCAACAAAGTGCTACTTCCAAGGGCTGAGGGTCGCACCATTGCCTCTATCGCAGACCTGGTGCTTATAGAAGCATTAGCCAACTTTCAACCCATCAACCTTCCTGCAATCATGATTGAGCACATAATCAAGGTGGTGAATGCACCAGAAGGAAAACATGGACTTCCCTACGGTTTCTTTCTGACCAAAGTATTTGAGTATTTCAAGGTTAGAACTGACAAAGCACCAAGGTATCCAAGAAACACATGTTCTCCATGGCAACTCTAGAAGAGTCTGATTGTATACCCAGGAAAGGCGGCACTGGAGGCACCTCCACAATCTCGACTCTGCTTGAGGCACGCAGAAAGGACGACTTCTGAACTACAAAGGGTCAAGTCTGAGAATGTGCTTCTTTAGGCTCGATTAACTAAAAGAGAGAAAGAAGTTGGGTCCCAAGATGTCTTGAGGGCTGCAAAAACTGAGATCGAGAGGCTCAAAATAGAAAATTAGAAATTAACTCTGAAAGTGGATGAGCTCAAGGATCAGATGCTTCAGGAACAACGTGTCAACAGTGAACGCATAGCCAAACTTCTGAATGCTCTGACCTCCTAAAATCCTTAATCTTCCCACGATTAAAATCCCTCCTTCTATGCTCTCCCATTCTGATCACACATGTTTGATTGATATTTGGCACCTATGACCTTTTTTTGTTATGCACTTTCTGATATGACTACTATGTTTTGATAATACATTGACTGATTTGGGCATTCATTCTGTTTTGTGTCTGATAAATTACTTGTCTAACTTCTCTCATGTTGTGTTGACTTTGTGGCTCTGAGTTATCGATGCTGAACTTCGTTTTACTTACTTTTCGATGATGCCGAAAAGGGGAATAATTGGTAAAATGGGATTGGATATAATTGGTAAAGAGGGATTGGATTGATCATTGTTCTGTAATATGTGTACAATTGATCGGATTGATAGTTTAATCATTTGTTGTTACTTCCTTGGTTGCTGCTATGGCCTGGTTCTCAGGGGGAACAAGTGGGAATCTGGTCCTCAGAAGGAATACAACTTATGTGTTTGTCATCATCAAAAAAAGGGAAAATTGATAAGTCATGCTACCTTGTGTTTTGGTGTTTTGATGATTTGAAAAACCTACTCGAGGAACCAATTACGATGATAGAAAGACCAAGTCTCCCCGAGTGTCAGACGCTAACTCTACACCGTAAAACTATCGTCACACCGTTTAAGATAACGTAGCAAAGATACAACAAACAGTTGCTTTATGGGCTATCACCTTCACTCTTCCTCTACATATTCAAACATCATGCTAAAGTGAAGATTTGATTCTTGCAAAATCCAGAAATTGTTCAGATCTAAAAGTGCAAGTCACCCATCAAGGTGTGTTCAAGAACAAAGCTTCAACAAATCCAAGGACCTGTTCTTCTACAACTGAAGCTGTGTTAAGTCCTAGGAGTGTTCAGTTTCTGTTCTTTTGTTCTTAAACCTGTAAACCTACTCTTCTCAAAAGGAAGCTGTTGTAGGTACTCTGAAGTCTTAGTAGTTATGCATAGGTAATTTGCCTTCATTCTATTGAGTGGTACCCTTGTCTAGGGTTAGTCAAGGTGTATTAGTGTGTTTGGATGGAGGTAGTCAAACAGTGTTGAACTCTCAAAGGCTGCTTGTAGGAAGTGCATCTTCACAAGCGTTTGAGTGGTACACTAGGCTAGAGTTAGTCAAGAGTGCCTTGCGGTGAGCAGGGTCTTGTATTAGTCGGGCAGAGGTAGTCGAGTTCTCGTTGTAGCAGTGGGTGTACCGGGGGTGGAGGGATTATGTGAGTTAATTCCTAGATTGCAAGAGTTGTAATATGAAGTTGCTCGGTATAGTGGAGTTGAAATCCTACAGTGGTGGCCGTGATTTTTAATCCCTGAACGAATTTAATTTTTCGCCGTAATATCCGTAGTCTATCATCGCATCGCGGTATAACCCAGAACAACCAAAGTCCCTCATATATTGTTTGGTGGACGCACAATTCTTTATCACAACCCTCATGATCACAAGCCTCACTTCCACGATCAGGGTGCACCAACAACTATTTCTGGTTCAAACTTGTTCCAAGATATCATCAAGACCTTCAGGTCTCAACTCAAACCATACCTACAAGCCACAAATGACCGTATCAATATATGCATTTTTTCAAAACAATTTGAAACAGAAATAATCAAAACGAGGGATCTGATTACGCTATTACACGAACTCTTAGTGTTGGAGTTTTAATATTAGGTACTATAATTGTGTGCGTGTTGTGTTCTTGTTACCTAAAATATTTGAAATTTGGTTACTATATCTTAATTCCTTTTTCCAGGAAATATCTTATCTTTTCCTTTTTATTGTTATATATATGTAAAATTCATGTACTTATGTTGTCCATAACTCATGTTCACCTGCAAGCCCATTTTCCAAAGGAGACAATTTTAAAATTCATGAAATTTCTGCATCGTCAGTTTGTCACTATTACTACCCAGACTTTTAATAGGGGAAGAGAGGAAAAAAGAAAGAAGGGAAAATCGGCTGCATAAAGTTGTTTGGTGAAAATTAATACCGTCTCCTTTTACTTGTCTTGTATACTAATAATAGTTGTTCATTTTTACTTGTCTAGTTTGAAAAACCAAAGAATAATTTACTATTTCATACCTATTTTACCCTTATTATTAATTATTGAGTTGAAAAGTTTAAGGAATTCTCAGTGGTACGTACAAATTTTAAAGTATGTTTTATTGACTTCAATCATCAGCTGACTTAGCAATAATTAGGTGTGATATAGTAAAATTGTCATTTTATTTTTGACTCCTTAATAGATGTATCAAGTTAATACATGACAAGCACAAATGGACGGAAGGAGTATAAAGATAACTTGAATGATTGAGCAACTTCATCATTCGAAAGCACTATATATTTGACTTTGCCTAGGATATTTGATAAAAAATGAATGGATGATAATGGACAATTTCGGCAAATTTTGGTTGGCAGTTATATAATGCTATCTACGATGGCCCAAAAAATTAATTGCTATAATAAGAGCTGTGAATACGTGAAAATTACTGCAACTTCAACATGAAACATGATGAAACAAGTACCAAAAATTACAACTGTTTTGTTGTTCAATAATAATGAAATAAAAACAAAACATTCTATTACCATATGCGGATTTAGAAGTGCCAACACGACTCACGAGGGACATAAAGGTCCTACATTATCTCGTGTCTACTGACGTGTGATAAATTTATTTATGTTTTGTCTTTGAGATTTAGTTGTTTTGTTAGGGTAGGGGTCACGCCTTAAACAGGTATAAGACAACGAGATCAACTACTGACATAAGAAGGTTGGGAGGAGACGAGGAAGGGCTACTCCTCGAGCCGGAGGCATTTATCTGTATAATTTATTGATGTCGATATAAATATGTTCATTGGCCTGTAATCATCCGTTTCCCCCTCGTTCCTATTCATGAGTTCTTAAAAAAGAATACAAAAGAAAAACATACATTCTATTTTTATTTTATTTTACCTATGCGATTGTTCAGTTACCTTTCCTGCCTCTATTTCCCTTATTTTCGGTTGCTTCTGCTGTCTTTTAATAAATCCTTTTTCTTTCTTGGTGCAGTTTTCAGTAAGTTCTTTCTCCTTCAACAGTAATTACCTATTCTATTTGATCATGCAATTTGTCATTGATAAAAATATAGCCAGCTGCCGATTTCTTTTGCCTGAATAACATATTGCTAAATAAACCTTTTGAATATTTCCATTTCTCTCCCCATACATTCTTAAAAACTCTTGCATATCAAGATTTGGACATGAACCCTTCTTACAGTCAACCCTAAGAATTAAATAAAAACTTAAAATGACATTTATCTAATTAAGCAAGGAATCACGGATATTAACTAAAAAGAAGAAAAATATCTTTTTTACCAGCTCCTTAACTTCGTCTTCTGAATCTACTAGTCTACCAGTGAGGGTGAAATGGAGAGCCAAGAAAATCAAGATCAAATCTAAGCTATGATTTCATCTCAATTCTCAGCCCATTAGCTTTAGTTTGGGCCATGTATATGTGTTAAATCCCATTAAAGAAATACAAATAATCGATTTCAAACTCAATAAACTAGATGGGATGTGATTAAGATCCAAATCTGAACACACAAAATTCAAATCATGGATCTCATTTTGACTAGACTTCTAGGGACTATGGTGTATCAAAGAGAATTCATTGGAGAGAAGGAAGGCAAGGAAGAGGAACATTGCATGATTTTCCTTTCTCAAGACAAGTGCTGTTATTTATTCACACTAGTTATAACTGCCACTACTAGAAAAGGAGGTTTTCCCCCCCGACATTCAGTGGGAAATTTATCTTTATAAAACATGATTTTCCCACCTCATTCTCACTGAATAATCTCACTGGAAAAATGCATGGGGGGAAACATGTTCCCATTGAAACGCTGGGAAACTTCATAAATATTCCATGTGAAAACTTTACTATTTATGTTTTTCCCACCGACATCCAGTGGTTAATAGCCACTGAAGATTTTTCAGTGGGAAATCATGGGAAAATAATGATTTCTTAGTAGTGTGCATTATATCAGGCTGCCTTATAAAAGGTTGCTCATTCTCATAAACTAACTTAACATGATACCATAAAAATTGTTTACATGATAACCGTAAACCAAAACATAAACCAAGTAAAACGACAGTGCTCGACCTTTCACATCCTTCCCAAGATTTTCTTTTAGACCCCATAGAGCAGTAGCAGTGGTAACAGTATCACCAATATTACAAGCCAATCATCTAACAAAAATGTCCTTCCCATCTGCAAAAAATTGGAGGACCCTATAACATCGTTTGTCCACAAAGGTCAATTTGGAATTAGAAGGAATAAAAAAAAGAAGCATTGCATTTACTTAATCGGCGTTCTATGTTGATCCAAACTATGAATACCATTTCTCATGTCGTTGAACGTCCCCTGCAGAAACTGTGGGCTGTATTTTAGCTAAGCTTCTAGGAAGTCATCCATCGTAACTGGAATTTTAAGAATATCGGCCTTGGATATGTTCTTAATCTCATCTGTGGTTTTCCCTTCTATCTTTCGTCTCATGCCATTTAAAGAAGCATCTCTGCAGATGTTTGTTAGATCGTCTCCACTGTAACCTTCTGTTCTTCGTGCCACTTGCTCAATATCCAGACCAGGAGCTAACTGCCATTCATTTTTAGAATCAACAACATTTTTAGGAGCATTAGTAATAAGACACAAATCTAGGGCAGGTCATTTCAACTGAACACATTTCTTTCGGCTCAAACAGGACATGCAATGCAAAAAATATTGGAATGGCATAATACATAGATAGACACCTTAACTTGGCCTCAACTGGTAATTAAATACCCCAACTTTGAAATGCATATCTAGACACCTTAACTTGGTTTAAGTTGCCCGTAAAACACACTTTTCCGGATGTGCATTCATAAATTGTGCATTCTCAAAGTTAGGGTGTTTACAGGGCCAACTTAAACCAAGTTAAGGTGTCTAGATGTGCATTTTCAAAGTTGGGTGTTTAGCTGCCAGTTGATGTCAAGTTAAGGTGTCTATCTATGTATTCTGCCTATTGAAATTTATACATATAATGAGATGACACTTATTTTGAATCCACAAACTCTAAGTCCTGGATTTCCCTTAAATGAGTAGCAGTTCTCCCTCACATCTCAAGAGTAGAGAAAGTATTTGAGTTTGCTTTCAAGCCGCAATGTAACAAAAGCTAATGTATAAAAAATTTAGGACATCACCCTTCCTTGTCATTTTAGTAACTTAAAAGCTCCATTGAGATGTTACCAAAAGGTCTCTTATTCTTTTTTATCTTTTGGAGAATGGCAATTACAGAAGGTCTCTTATTATTAGCTTTTATTTTTTCTTTTATATATCCCAATATTGTATTCGCTGTAATATTAAGTCATCGGAAGCAATAACATAGTATAGCTTAAGTAGCTAGTTCAGTTATTATGTATAATGTAAATTTTCTTTGTTAGTAAGAAAATTTTCAGTCTTTTATGACTTTGATCATCGAATCTATTCTTTTCAGTAGGATAAAAGATGATAATATAGCAGAAGAACATCTTCTTACAAGACAAAAACAATGATAG
This sequence comes from Lycium ferocissimum, assembly GCF_029784015.1. Classification (NCBI taxonomy): domain Eukaryota; kingdom Viridiplantae; phylum Streptophyta; class Magnoliopsida; order Solanales; family Solanaceae; genus Lycium; species Lycium ferocissimum. Next base: position 60,703,708 of record NC_081342.1, read on the forward strand.
CTTACCTCGATTGATTTTAAGTTTATCTCTATAAGCTCCTTACGGCTCTTAAAATCAGGAAGCGGGATGTATATCCGCTTTTCTAGCCCCTCCTACAGTGAATCACCAATAAAACAAGATCAATAGCTGAAAATAAAGCGAATATTGACTAGGAATTTAAGGAGTAAAGTTTGTATAC
>NC_081342.1:60703985-60758855 GCF_029784015.1 Lycium ferocissimum
TTTTAGCTATCTTATTGACGAACCTTCAAACCTCTACTTTCTTTTGTCTTATCAATCTCATGAACTAGGCACATATCCTATACCCGCATATAAATTCAATTGATTATCCGATTTCGGGGTAAACAAAGTTAACCTTAGTGCCTCGTCAAGACTCCCAGGGAAATTTGTTGCTGCCAAAAGTGTCACCGGTTTACCTGATGTATTATTAGAGTTGTTTAATCCATCGATGTGAACTAGAAGTTCAGACTTCATCCTTCGGGATGCTTCAGTCTCTGTAGCAGACCTGAGAAACAGCTTCAAAGTATTACAATTAAAACTAAAAATTTATAAGTTTAACATGCTAAAGAAGCTTTTATGCTCAAACTAATGTTGATTGTTGAGCATATGTATTATTGTGGGATGTATGCAAACACAAGAGATAGGTGAAGGACAAAATATTTAGAGTTTAAGATTTATGCATTGACGTTATACAAAAATCAGGCTACTTATAATACAAATTACAAAATCTTTATGATAAAACATTAATTGGTGACCTGATAAAGATAACTAACTACAGGCTATAGATATGATCTAGCAAATAACAGTTTAAACACTAATGCATTGCTCAGACGCATTAATTGGTAGCTTGATAAAAATCTCTACGGTTGGAAAACATACAGTACATATATACCAGTATGTATCAATTCAGAGCAGACTTAGCTGCTCAAGTGAAACTTCAGTTTTGGTAAAACATACACCTTTTATTTTCCTTAAACTTCAGTTTTGGTAAAACATACACCTTTTAAACTTGTCTGCTCTTTGTAGCTCCTTGCAAGGCTTAATTAGTAGAGGCACTTCACTTATTTACTGGGGAAAAAGCAACAACAAGCTGGTCATCTCTCTAGTTACTAGGACGTGTAAACCCGTAACATTTATCTACGCCTAGAAGTCAAAATATGTTACTCCCTTCGTCCCAATTTATGTGGCACCTTTCGGATTTCAAGATTCAAACAAGTCTTTCTTTGACGGTACTTTTTTCATATATCTTTTAAATATTTTGAATGGTCAATCATTATAACTTATAGTACTTTTTTTACTTGAAGATTCCATGCCCGAATTCACGGTCAAAATTAAACTGTTTGATTCTCGAAATTCGAATTAATGAGAAAAATACTTTTGCCAAGTGTGTTTTCCCTGTGCCAGGTGGACCATACATAAGAACTCCTCTCCAAGGTCTCCTAATTCCTTGCAAGTAACATTCAATACATTAAGTATCCATTACTCTTTTGTTATTGTGCCATGTAGGTACAACATGTTCATAGTTGCAAGTCCGAACTTAATATTAGCAAGAAATTGTAACTTCCATTGGGTTTAGATGAAATATTTGCGGAAGTTAGATGAAATATTTGCGGAAGTCATTTCCCTCAAAGGAAAACTTTTTTTCAGGAAGTTAAATGAAATGTTTCAATTCCTTTGGTTTTTGGTTGGTCAATATTAAACATCAATAAAAATGAAACTAGCAAACTCGGAAATATTTTGATGATTTTTTTTTCAAGTAAGATTAAATAATAATGTCTAAATGTGTTAGTTGAAGCGATTGATATGAATTCAACTCTCTCAAAATGGAACCTATTCCAAACATATATGCCATGGTTCCTTACAGGGGCGGCTCAAGAGAACCCGTGGCCTAAAGCCGGAATTTAAAAGGAGGCCTTATATTTATTTAGTAAAATTTTAATATATTTTATTTGTTATTTATTCTTATAGCTTTTTTAAAGTGTATTTTTTTTTTCAATTGACGATATAGTCAATTCGTGTAATTTTTCATGAGACATTAACTGAATCATGAGTCTTATATTCTGTGTTACGATCATTTCATCGATTTAGTTTTTTTTTTTTAATTTAGTTCAAGCGATTGTTACAAAAAACTTTTCAAAATTATTTTATAAGCAATGGAAACATTTAAAAATAGAAGTAAGACTTCAGGCCAATAAGAGTATCATCTTCTACATATAAATATTTTCGTATCACTTTAACTAACAAAATAGATTAAAACCGTCAATGACTATTATGCCTTAAAAAATATTGAAGGGGCTTAATAATGTCTTTTCTATTCTGATTGTTTAATAATCTACTTAGCTTGAGCTTGAAAAATATCTAAAAAGGCACTCAAAGAGTTAGAGAAGATCTTACAAAGTCAAAAATATAAATTAGATTGATTTAAGTTGAAGTGAATTAAACCATATTACAAAGTAGGAAGTAATTATAAATTTAATTGACTACAACTTCTAACTGTAATTACATCAATCATATTTCTAAAAAGTAGCATAAACTTTGAAAATATATATATGTAATATTTGATAGTAAAATGATCCAGAAAATTATTTATCACTAATAATAAAAATATAATTTTTTAAAAATCATATATATAATACAAATTATTTTGGGGCCCTAATATATTTGGGGCCTAAAGCCACTGCTTTGGTGGCTTTAGGCTTCAGCCAGCCCTAGTTCCTTACTTCGACAGGATACAAATATCTAAATTTGATACTTTAGATACTTTTTCAGACCTATTGTCAATATTAAGTAGTAAAAAATTTGTATCAAATTGAAAGTTAAGATAGTTATAAAGAAAATACATAATTTTCCTCCTTTGGGACACCAGAAAATGATGAAAAATATTTTACTGAAATATTATCAAACGTACACCAATATATCGTTCATTAGTATCCTAATATTCAGAATCAAATATCTGCAATACCTGGAAATACTCAGGCATCAACAGTGGTAGTACCACTGCTTCCTGTAGAATCCTCTTGACTTCACTTAATCCTGCAACGTCATCCCCTTTCACCCCTGGATTAATTTTTTCCAATATTTCCTTCTCAAGCTTAGCAGCAAATTCAGGATCAGGTCCATTGTATTTTCCTTTTGACTCAACGCCTTTTACACCATTCTGAAAGTTGTAAACTGTTGGGTGTGCGAACAAAGTACCACATTGGTAGCTGGAAAGAAAAAGAAGCTACTTATAAGGAGTTGGATACTCTTAATGATGTGAGGCCTTTTGGGGAAAACCGTGTGGGCTTGGCCCAAATCGGACAATATCACATCATGTTAAGAGTATACTGGTATCAGAGCCAATGGTTTGGCGGGATGAGTATGAAGATGGCGGAGTGTGGCGGCCCGGCTCAGTGCCTTTGCCCGTCTACGCGCCTGTTTACGACCTTTACCCGTAGCTTTGAAGACGCATACACAGCCTTTGGGCTTCGGTGACCGTAAATACTCTGACGATGTGGGTGGCACACAGACATGTTGAATCTCTGATCCATGGTATGATAATGAGCCATGTGGAACTTAGTTCGAGGGGGAGATTGTTGGGTGTGCGAACAAAGTACCACATTGGTAGCTGGAAAGAAAAAGAAGCTACTTATAAGGAGTTGGATACTCTTAATGATGTGAGGCCTTTTGGGGAAAACCGTGTGGGTTGGCCCAAAGCGGACAATATCACATCATGTTAAGAGTCTCTTTGGACCGTTTAGCCCAACATAAACAAGGACGGTAACAATACTATAAAGTCTCAGCTTAGTATAATTAGAGTAAAGGAGCTTTTCGGTACACCAATTGCTCTAAAAAATTACATCAATTTAACGCATACTAACTTGATTTTATTTATGTAACAATAAATCCACTGCTTTTATGTAAAATCTCATCTATAATCAATTTTGCCTTGTAGAGCGAAGATTAAAGATTATTTGAGATTGGAGTTTGGTAAAATACTTTGTGATTTGAGTCTACATGATGGCCTTAAAAGCAACAGTTTTAAATGTTTTCGTATATTATTAAAGACACATGAGGTATTTGTACAACTTGTTGCCCAGAGTTTCCGTAACTATTCACTGCATGCAAAGAAGGCCGATCCGTCCACCGTAAGATTTTTATAAAAGAAAAAGAGAACTTTGTAATCTAAAACAAGAAATAGTTGGAAAAGTATAATATAACAAATTCTGTAAAGATTAAAAAAATTATTTAAGATCGGAGTTGGGTAAAATACAGTATGTGATTTGAGTCTAGATGATGGCCTAAAAAGCAACATTATCAAAATGTTCTCGGATAATATTAGAGGCACACGAGATATTTGTACCACTTGTTGCGTTTTCTTTCTGTAATTATTCACCTGCCCAGCACTTTGAATGTTGTTTGAAACAGTAGAATTGTTTGAGTAATTAGTTGCCGTTAGACCTGCAAATTGTTGTTGTAGTTGTTGTAGTTGTTATAGTTGTTGCTTTTAGACTTGCAAATTCTGTCCTACTGTTGGCTTTGCTTGTAATGATGCCACCTGCAAAATTTGAAATGTACTTACTCAAATTATAAGTCTGTGTGATTTTAGACTCATACTTTAATTCCTTGGATGGCCAACCAAGTTTAGAGAATATCTTATAAAAGTCACTTTTGTTTCATTTAGGACAACAAAGTCATTCAAGTATCACTATTTTCCTCAAAAAATAGTAAACACCTCAAAAGCCTCCGTCTCTCCTAGTTGGCATGCCACGTTATTAGAGCCCCATATTTTTTGATAATTGACTTATTTAACTCATCAAACTCATTTAATCAAATTCATATTTTATATCTAATCAAATATGACCCGGCTAAAAAGCGGCAAAATAACAAACTAGCATATAATCTAAATGAATTAGAATTAAAAGAGAGAATTTTTTTAAATCTATACATAAGTATTAAAATTTAAAATTCAAATATAAAAAAATTATTTAGAGCTTTAGTTTAATATGTTGCTAGGTATTAACATGATTAACATGACAAGTTGGAATATCTATGTTACACCTCAGATTTTCGCACGTTAAAGTCGCATCATGAGTTAGTCGACGCAAGTTCAAAAAGAAATTATCTTGAAGTTAAAAGGGATTGATCTTATTAATATAAATGGTTACAAGAGTCTATAAATAATATTAGTAAGTGGCGGAAGATTTGGAGGGTGAATGAATCAAAGAAGCATGAGTTTCGTCAAAAGTCGGCAAGTTGGGAATATGATAACTTGTACTTTTGGGTGAGATTAGGAGTTCTTCACATGCTAAGAAAATAATAATATGAAGTTTTTAATCGTATAATGGTCGTTTGTTAAGTTTGGAAGTCAAACGAGTTGTAATACAAAAGTCGACAAAGGGCGTCGCAAGTTAAGTTTGTAAATTTCACTGAAATTTGGGTCAGATGTCACGGAGCTTTTCTCTCAATCTACTTGGATTTACGGGGTGATCCACCTATCAAATCGAATCCCTACAAGTCTAGTTTCCAGTGCATTTTACCGTTCATCGATACGACATCGGAGTAGAGAGAAATTCACATTTCCGTCCAAGGATGCAAACTGCCGCGGGAACAGTGTGCTGCTTCAAATTGCCCAAGTATATATAGGCCCCTTGCACGAATTTTTCTTCCATTTTCTCACCATTCCCAACCTAGAAAACCCTCAAACCCTCTCCAATTAATCCTCCATCAATCTCAATCCAAACCAAGAGCAAATATATCAACTTTAACATGAAGAACAACATGGCAACTTCGAAATTGTGATTTCTTCACTATTTCACCTTTCGGAGGAAAACCTTGCTTTGAAGTAACTTGGAGTTTGAAGTGATTTTCATGACCTAAGGTATATTTTAACTTCCTTTTGATCTCTTTGAACTTCTACAAGTAATTGATCATAGAAATTGGTGAAAACCCCATAGAACAAGCTCTTCTATATTCTTATGAAACTTTCATGAACTTAGCTTATTTGTTGGGCTGTTTTATATGGTTTTGTTGTGTTGTTTGGAGTTATGGTGATATGGATGGGATCATATTGAAGAGGAGAAGTAGAAAAGTAGAATTTGGTAGCGTTTTACGGGAAAATTTCGCTACAAAAAGGCCTATAAATTCATGCCCATGAGTTGCTCGATTAAATGTCTAAATGAAGATTTCTATAAGCTATGACCTTGGTTTTATCTTGAATAGTCCGTATTATGTAGGAAATCATTCGTAAGGCGTTCGAGGACTCGGGAAACATATATAACTCCATCGACGAGGTATGTAGGGCTTTATTCTCTTTTGTGGCATGACTAGATTTCAAATGACCTTTCATTGAAAAGTTGTCCCGCTAACTTGGATCGATCACGTTCCATCATATTTGAGCTGACACATACTTCATCTATGACTTGTACCAAATTATGGTCCACATCTCCTTTTGGCTATCGATTAAAAGACTTTTCGTTCAACTTGTGTCGATTATGTCCCAAAATGGTTAAACTTACCCTTTTCTCATGAATAGCTTGTATTGAAGTACCTTTCACATTTCGTATCCCTCTTGTTTATCGAATGAAGAATGATATTAGTTACTGTACTCTTCACACCAAAGTTGAGTTGATTGTATTCCTTTAATTGAGTTAATCCTTATCTTCTTGTATATTGCTCCAAGGTAACGAACCTCTGCTTTGCACACTCTTTCCGATAAAAGTTGTGTCGATCATATTTCATAAGAGTTTGGCTAACTTTGGCTTCGTGAATAATTCATAACAATATGTTTCCTTTTACTTTTACTTCTTTGGCCTAATGATCAAATAATGATAAACGTAGCGACAATAATGATAGTCGGAGGATAACGACGATAGGTCACTCCGACTCTTTCCATGATATTTCTTCTGAGGTCAGTCTTGCATTGCACTTATATATATATATATATATATATATATATATATATATATATATATATATATGTATTGACATTTTCTTTCATTACCGAGCCGCGCTATAGTCGGCCGGGTAGGCACGTAGATGTGCACCTAGATGTATTTCTTTCTTTACCGAGCCGTGTTGTAGGCGGCCGGGTAGGCACGTAGCTGTGCATTGCCACTGATCAGTTGGGCAGAGATGATGTTATGATGATGAGCTCACCCCACAGAGGGATTTATTATTGTTATATGATATGATATATGCCTCCACAATGAGGAATGATTTTACGGGCATGCATTTACATTTATGTCATGATTATGGTCGCCCTCAGTGGCCTCGTTTAGATTTCGGTTGTCTCTACATCTCTTTCCCATGATTATCTGTATCTCTTATGCTTATGTTATGTTTATGCTTACTGCCTTACATACTCGGTACATATTTCGTATCGCGCATTTTGTGCGTTGTGATCATGCCCATAGGTACAAGTAGACGGATTGTTGTACCTTTCTCAGTAGGGTACCAGAGTTCAGCAGGGATATCCGTACTCCCTTCTCCGGAGTTGTTGGTCGAGTCATCAAATAGATGCATATATATATATATATATATATATATATATATATATATATATATATATATATAGATATAGAGAGAGAGAGAGAGAGAGAGAGAGAGCCACCGTCCCGACCGGTTGATGCATATTAGTGCTCTTAGAGGCTTACGGACTATCGGTCGGTGTACAGGTATTGTGTTTGGCCTTGCCGGCCTTCTGACTAGTTGTCTTTCTTGGTTGTGGCCTTGTCGGCCCTAGTTATGCATATATGTGTTGTTGGGCCTTTTTTGCTTGCAGGTTGTTATGATATACTTCTTACTATTGTTATTCAGTGGCCTCGTCGGCCTATGATTCACGTTATAGAGTTTAGATATCACAGTTGGTTCGCTCGGCCCTTCGGGTGCCGGGTGCCGGCCACACCCCAAGGTTGGGGTGTGACAAACTTGGTATCAGAGCAGGTCTGTCCTAGGGATGTCTATAAGCCGTGTCTAGTAGAGTCTTGATTATGGATGTGTAGCGCGCCACATTTATAATCAGGAGGCTACGGGCATTTAGGATGTTACCTTCCTTGAAATATAGATCGTGCGGATAGAGCGGAGTCATAAGTATTTAAATTACTATTTCTCATCTTGTTTCTTTTTTTCGATGTAATGCTGATCTGAAAGAAAAGTACGGTTAAGAGAAACTGAACAGGGATGCCGGAAAAAGGTATTAGTCGCTTTCCATCCTCTAATGTGAATCCAAGAGCTTCGGAGGTTACCTTGTAGTGAAGTAAAGAGGTAAAGAGTTTGAACGAAGGCAGTCAAGGTATGATCTTTTGTCTATGATTTTTGATGAGCTAGTATGAGTATCTAAGGCATGTCCCCGGTAATAACTTACGAGGCGACGATCAGAATTTGTAAACCCGATTGTTGAAGTTGTTTTTATCGTATTTGGGCTGCCTTGACTTCACGAGATTTGAAAATTCGTATCCGACTGTTGATGAGATTACGTAATATTTTAAGATGTATATAGTTAATACAAGTTGTAAGTTGAAGGAATAGATGATGAAGTTGTGTTATAAACGGGTATTATATGACAACTTGACAGGTTGAGCTTACTTTTGTTGTACAGAGTCGTAAGAAATATTGTTAGGTTGTGATTTGGTATTGTGGAAGATGTTCCAAAGTAAGATCTCCTTTCCTCTTTATGTGTGTGATTCGATGATGTCATAAATCTAAGATGGGAGAAATGGATAAATGGTGTACTTGAATTGATAGTTGTATCGTGTGTATATGTTGAGCGAGTTTTGTTATATTGAGTGGCTGGAAATGTGACGTATATGTATTCATGCGTGGGTTGATAGTGTAAAATAAATTTTAAAAGGGAGTTAGAAGGGGTTAATGCCGTAAAACTATGTTAAAGCAGGCTCACCGTTCGTCGGCTAGTTGATAGACTTCTTTATGTTGAGAATAGTATTGCTTCTCTATTGTGGATTTGAATTATAAGGAATTACCCAGGGATGGAGGACATTATGGTAACAATAAGTGAAGGAAGAATGAGAGAGAATGGCCAACGACTCGATGAAAGTGAGTGAAAGAGGAGCGATGCAGAATAAAGTCAATGACTCTATGAATATAAGGTAATGCTATTACCATAACAGGAATCTATAAGTTGGAATAGTTAAATTGTTTCGGGAAAGTTTTAGGTTCGTAGGAACATCGAAAGCAAGTTTCGACGGAAGTTCCGCATCTAAGCGTAGGCCGACACAACCTGCGGCCACCAAGACACCACCTGCGAGACGCAGGCAGAACCTGCGGAGCCGCAAGTGGCGTCGCAGACCTTGACAGGGAGTAAAGGTCGGTGTTTTAATTTGGGGGCTTGTATGACGATCACTTAAGTTATACTTGGAGACCTGTGCTAATGCGCGTGTGAAATTTGTAGATGATGCCTTCAGTAGGAGTGGTGAGGAAAAGAAACAGGACTGGCAGGAGGAGATGTTATAACAAAAATCATCGATTAATAGGAATACGAAGGAGACCATGACATGAAGGGATTATAAACATAGAGGAAATGGGTGACGATAGGGTGTTTGAACAAGATTCCTGGAGTAAATAAAGGATTAAGGTTAATAGAAAGATAGAAAGGGAACGGGCTAGATACGATAAATATAACGACAAGAAGCTGGACAAAAAGGATGATAACGGTAAGAATCGAAATAGCAAGGTGGCGAGCTACATAATCCTAATCGGCGGACTTGGAAGCCTGATGAGATGAGGTTAGAAAACAAAATGCCTCTGGAAGAAAGGTGAGCTTTATGGAAGAAAAATCAACATTTACAAGGTATCTTGAGAAGAAATTGAAGCATGAGAGATTCTGTAAAACGAATAAGACATTGATAGCTTGTAAAGTATATAGACGTGAGAGCGAATAGCAACAACGGAATAAGAAAAAGTGTGACTCATCCAAGACAATATCTTGCATGAAAGCTTAAAGTAAAGGAGTGTTTTGATAAGAAGGGATAAATGCAAAAAGGGAAGTGAAAAGTATCGCAAAATGAATAATAGTCACCAACGGGTACGAGAGAAAATATATCGGTATATATATGAATATGGGGAGTTCTCGCAGTAAGAGGTTGACTACGAAGGATAATTAACTGAGGACGAAATGTTAAAAGACATGGATGCTATCTCTACACGAAAGGGTAAAGCAAGAATTTCTTCGATACGAGGGATGTGGTGAAGGAAGTAAGTTGACACACAAGGAATTTTTTTGAAAGAATAAGACGATAGGAACAGAAGTTGTAATAAAGTGAAGTCTTTGGAAATTATTGAAGGGACGATGCCCCAATAAGGGGGGAAGCTATCAAAGGAAGTCTAATGTACCCGGTAATTAGGAGATGTCAGGGAAAGTATACGTGAATGAAAAAGGGGACACTCATCGAAAAAAAGACTAATGTAGAGGGAGTAACGATAATTGCAAGCAAGTTCAGGTTCGAGAAAGCAAATAGAAATTTCAGACAAAGACCAAATAACTAAGATAAATAAAAGCAAATTGAGAAGAGACATAGTTGTATTTAAGATACAGAGCACTGGGGAAGTGGAGGCCTGAACACGATGTAACCATTGTAAGCAGATTCGTTATACAAGTTAAGGATGTCGGTGCAATTAAGTTCCGAAGCAAAAGATAAGTAACGTTGCAAATAATAAGATGATACGGACCGGACCAAAGGGATTAGTAGATGAAAGGAACTAGAAGTGAAAATGGATATGACAATAAGATATGAAGAGTATCGACAAGGATTGGACCATTGGCCCGTTATGTGCTGAGGCTAGAGATGAAATATGTCACTTAACTGTGCAAGGAATCCAAGAAATAAGCCCGACAAGTTGTTAGAAAATGAAACCATTACACTCAGTTTGGGTTGAAGGCTGTAAGCTATAATACGGAGTGTTATTTCAGGATTAGGCAACGTCCATCGCGAGTTTAATTCCCTTGAGAAATCGTGAGTAGAACTAGTTCTGGTTTGTTCAAACTACGCTCATGGTTGAAAGATTTTTGCCAAATTAAATAGAAATAAAATGACTCAATCTCGTAGGATTCCAGTCCTTATCTTACCAGACTAAGGTGCACAATTCTAGAGGTCCTTCCAAGAAGATATATGTGCTCATACTAAACTTACAAGTAACATAGGTGGTTTGAGTTCATCCGTAGTAAACGCCACCATCCGAGTATGTAACTCTTGGCAAGAAGATGGAGTTATGATTTGGTACAACAAATAGTAATAAGTAATGAAAAAGGGTGAAGGACTAAACATCCCCGTCTCCTTTAGACATCTTAGCGATATTGACAAGTTTCTCAAAGGAAGTCTATTCGGGTAACCGGCATCTCGACTTTGGAATTTCACTGGAATCACCACCAATGAAAGGCCTATTGAGACTCGCCGAGAAAGGTAGACTTATCTTGCAGTGGGACCGACTAAGTAGTAGTCGATAAGTTTGATGTGCGTAAGAAATTTAAAGTAGTTTATCCGGTGTTCTGCACATCTAAATATCATAAGTACCCCATCACTACCCCTGATCTTTAAAATCATCATTTACAAGCTACAAAGTTGAAAGAAAGAAAAAAAAATGTGTACTAAGATACCTCCTTTCCAGTTATAAATATTAAATTTTTATATACCTTGTTAGATTTTATTGTTGAGACAGATATGGCCAGTATGTTGCAGACTTCAGCAAAGGACGGTTGAGGTAAGTTATGACTGACTTATTATGATTTTTGTATAAATAGACGGTCGTGAGGGGCCAAATTGATATTATTATGTTGTTGAGTGGCCCTGTGTGGCTTTGGACAATTGTTTGGGCTGTTTGATAGGTTTTGGATAGTCCTATTTACAGAGGAAACTCTGTTGAAATTTTTGAAATCCCAAGAGTTAGAATATTCCTCAACATTCGAGGACGAATGTTCTTAAGGGGGGAAGGATGTTACACCTCAGATTTTCGCACGTTAAAGTCGCATCATGAGTTAGTCGACGCAAGTTCAAAAAGAAATTATCTTGAAGTTAAAAGGGATTGAGCTTATTAATATAAATGGTTACAAGAGTCTATAAATAATATTAGTAAGTGGCGGAAGATTTGGAGGGTGAATGAATCAAAGAAGCATGAGTTTCGTCAAAAGTCGGCAAGTTGGGAATATGATAACTTGTACTTTTGGGTGAGATTAGGAGTTCTTCACATGCTAAGAAAATAATAATATGAAGTTTTTAATCGTATAATGGTCGTTTGTTAAGTTTGGAAGTCAAACGAGTTGTAATACAAAAGTCGACAAAGGGCGTCGCAAGTTAAGTTTGTAAATTTCACTGAAATTTGGATCAGATGTCTCAGAGCTTTTCTCTCAATATACTTGGAGTTACGGGGTGATCCACCTATCAAATCGAAGGCCTACGAGTCTAGTTTCCATTGCATTTTACCGTTCATCGATACGACATCGGAGTAGAGAGAAATTCACATTTCCGTCCAGGGACGCAAACTGCCGCGGGAACAGTGTGCTGCTTTAAATTGCCCAAGTATATATAGGCCCCTTGCACGAATGTTTCTTCCATTTTCTCACCATCCCCAACCTAGAAAACCCTCAAACCCTCTCCAATTAATCCTCCATCAATCTCAATCCAAACCAAGAGCAAATATATCAACTTTAACATGAAGAACAACATGGCAACTTCGAAATTGTGATTTCTTCACTATTTCACCTTTCGGAGGAAAACCTTGCTTTGAAGTAACTTGGAGTTTGAAGTGATTTTCATGACCTAAGGTATATTTTAACTTCCTTTTGATCTCTTTGAACTTCTACAAGTAATTGATCATAGAAATTGGTGAAAACCCCATAGAACAAGCTCTTCTATATTCTTATGAAACTTTCATGAACTTAGCTTATTTGTTGGGCTGTTTTATATGGTTTTGTTGTGTTGTTTGGAGTTATGGTGATATGGATGGGATCATATTGAAGAGGAGAAGTAGAAAAGTAGAATTTGGTAGCGTTTTACGGGAAAATTTCGCTACAAAAAGGGCCTATAAATTCATGCCCATGAGTTGCTCGATTAAATGTCTAAATGAAGATTTATATAAGCTATGACCTTGGTTTTAATCTTGAATAGTCTGTATTATGTAGGAAATCATCCGTAAGGCATTCGAGGACTCGGGAAACATATATAACTCCATCGACGAGGTATGTAGGGATTTCTCTTCTCTTTTGTGTTATGACTAGATTTCAAATGAACGTTTCATTGATACATTCATTTCGTTAAGACATAAGTCGATCATTCCATTTACTTGAGTCGACACATACTTCATACATGACTTATATTAAAGTGTTGTCCATATTTCCATGTTTCTTTGGTTATCGATTGAAACGTTTTCGTTCAACTTTTGTCGATTATCCCAAAATGGTTAAGCTTACCTTTTCTCGTGAATAGCTTGTATTAAAGTGTATTCACATTTCGTATCTTCTTGTCCATCACTGAAGAGATGACGGACCTTCCATTGATATATGTTTCCATTAAATATGAGATGATATGATTCCTTGTGATTGACTAATCTTTATTTCATATGATTGCATCAAAACCTCCTTTCATGCTTACACACTCTTTCCAATAAATGTTGTAACTTGTTGATCATATACCATCCGAATGGTTGAACTCTATTTCATGTGTAATTCATAACAAGTATCTTTCCTCCACTGTTTGTCTCTTGAATTGAAACGTAAAGAACGTAGCGACAATAACGATAGTCGGAGGCTAACGACAATAGGTCACTCCGACTATTTTTATTATATCTCTTCTGAGGTCAGTCTTGCATTGCACTTATATATATATATGTATTTATTTTCATTACCGAGCCACGCTATAGTCGGCCGGGTAGGCACTTATATGTGCACCTTGACATGTTTCTTTCTTTACCGAGCTGTGTTGTAGTCGGCCGGGTAGGCACGTAGATGTGCACCTAGATGTATTTCTTTCTTTACCGAGCCGTGTTGTAAGCGGCCGGGTAGGCACGTAGCTGTGCATTGCCATATATATATATAGATGATGTTATGATGATGAGCTCACCCCACAAAGGGATTTATTATTGTTATATGATACGATATATGCCTCCACAGTAAGGAATGATTTTACGAGCATGCATTTACATTTATGTCATGGTTATGGTCGCCCTCAGTGGCCTCCTTTAGATTTTCAGGTTGTCTCTAGATCTCTTCCCATGATTATCCATATCTCTTATGCTTATGTTATGTTTACACTCACCGCCTTACATACTCGGTACATATTTCGTACTGACGCATTTTGTGCGCTGTGATCATGCCCACAGGTACGTTAGACGGATTGGTGTACCTTTCTCAGTAGGATACCAGAGTTCAGCAGGGATGTTCACACTCCATTCTCCGGAGTTGCTGGTCAGAGTCATCAAATAGGATGCGTGAACGTATGTGTGTGTGTATATATATAGATATATTACGAGTATGGCTATGGCTACGTCGGGGCCACTGTCCCGACTAGTTGATGCATATTAGTGCTCTTAGAGGCTTACAGACTATCAGTCAGTGTACAGGTATTGTGTTTGGCCTTGCCGGCCTTCTGACTGGTTGTCTTTCTTGGTTGTGGCCTTGTCGGCCCTAGTTATGCATATATGTGTTGTTGGGCCTTTTCTGCTTGCATGTTGTTATGATATACTTCTTACTACTGTTAATCAGCAGCCTCGTCGGCCTATGATTCATGTTATAGAGTTTAGATATCACAGTTGGCTCGCTCAGCCCCTTTGGGTGCCGGGTGCCGGCCACACCCCCAAGGTTGGGGTGTGACAATCTATATCATAACATGAAATAAATTAAGAATATATTATATTTCATATAAGACTAATAATATAATATTTCAAAATAAAAAATAAGATTCATAATATAATATTTTAAAATAAGTATTATAGTAATGAAAATTCTATACTTTTTGCATCAGAAATAGACAGACCTCGATGGTATGAAAATGAAAATGCCAAAAATTGCACTACATATATAAGAATAGATAGCTAAAAATAAAGAGACACTAACTTTATTTTTTAAATATACAATTTAATTAGATTATTAAAAGTTAAACCAATACGAATGTAATTTTTGTATTATACGTAATTATATTTTAATGTGGAAAGAATATGTTGTTTAATGTGGAAAAAAATATGCTATTTAAAAAGACTTGAATTTGAATAGAAAGATTAAGTTACTTGAACTTTAATTTAAATTGAAAGATAATATATTTGAATCGAGATTAAAAAGAATTTAGATTTGAAAAAGTGGCTTAATAAAAAGCATGGTTTGATTCTTTTGCCGCTTTTTAACCAGGTGATATTTAATTGGGTATAAAATATGAATTTGATTCAATGAGTTTGATGAGTTAAATATGTCTATTATTAAAATTAAAAAAAATGGGGCTTTAGTGACATGACATGCCAATTAGGAGAGAAGGAGGTTTGAGGTGTTTAGGTACTTTTTGAGGAAAGTAGTGATACTTGAGTGACCTTGTTGTCCTTAAGGAAACAAAAGTGACTTTTGTAGAATATTCCCTAAACTTGAGTGATCATTCAAGGAATTAATTCAATTTCCTATTGCAATGTTGAGAAATAATCAAACAATAGTTTAACTATACAGGAAACTGTAGCAATACATAGAAAATTTGATAGATTAATTTACATGCTACAATAGGTTAGAATACATTGATGGTTTACAAAAAATTACACTGTCATTGTAGCCGTCGTCACATAACAATAAAAAAGTCCATTTTTAACGGCAACCAATTCAGTCTATCCGAATGTCGTATCCTTTAATAAAACAGTACAATACGACACAGTATGAAACATATGCAACCATCCAAGCAGACTGTAAAGATTATTAAAGATTGGAGTTCAGTAAATTATTTGCTCGAACTTCGTAAATACTACATAATAATTTATTTTTTATAATCGTGGTGTTCGGGGCCAGCTTGTGCGCACCTCGACTAATTCCACGGGATACCTGCCACCTCCCACCAGCAACAAGTACCAAGTAGTTCTGTCCACCAAGACTAGAACAGATGGGAAGAAATCACTTAGTGGTTCAAATCTTGATCGTTAACAATTTTCATCACTTGTAGGAGATTTCAAAATCAGATGAATGAAAACGGCATTTCCACCGACTTTGGAAGACATATTCAGTATTTGCAAGCACTTCAATGGCGGATTATTGCTGATATAAATATTGGGAATGATAGTAATTTTCTGCAGTACTTTTTCATTATATAAAAGCGGCTTGGGGGGACTAACACGGCTCCCCAAGCTTGTACCAACAGCTTCACGAATTGTACCCGCATTAAATTCTTGTACCATGAGCTATATAATTTATACACTTTATCCAACTATTTTTATATCCGATGTTGACATGTGTAATAGTACTTAATATTTATTCCCTTCTAACGTATGCACTTTAAATTTAATTCTCCGACACATTTATTTTCTCCATACATTTTTACTTGTTCACTTTTGACTTTTCGTGTTCTAGCTGAATATTTATTCTCTTTTTCATGTATAGTATATACGCGCTCAATTTTAATTCTCCTACACAAACTTATTTCCTCCATGCACTTTAATTTGTTCACTTTAGACTTTTCACATTCTTTGAGAATTAATAGATCCCACGTGCATATATGTCATAGTACTGAATATTTATTCTCTTCTCATGTATACACGTGTGCACTTCTATTTTAATTCTCCGACACATATTTATTTCCTCTGTGCACTTTTACTTGTTCATTTTGACTTTTCACGTTATTTAAGAATTAATAATGAAGTATTCCTCCCGTCCCATATTACTTGACCACATTACTATACTTGACTTTTCACGCTCTTTAAGAATTAATAAAAATGACGTAGACATGTGTCATAGTACTTAATATTTAATTCTCTTCTCATGTATAGACGTATGCACTTCAAATTTAATTCTCCGACATATTTATTTCCTCTGTGCACTTTTACTTGTTCACTTTTGATTTTTCGTGTTCTAGCGGAATATTTATTTTCTTCTCATGTATAGACATATGCAGTTCAATTTTATTTCTGCTACGCAAATTTATTTCCTCCGTGCACTTTAATTTGTTCATTTTTTACTTTTCACATTCTTTGAGAATTAATAAATCCTACGTGGATATATGTCATATTGAATATTTATTCTCTTCTCATGTATACACGTGTGCACTTCTATTTTAAGTCTCCAACACATATTTATTTCCTCCATGCACTTTTACTTGTTCACTTTTGACTTTTCCCGTTCTTGCTGAATATTTATTTTCTTCTCATGTATAGATGTATGCAGTTCAATTTTAATTCTCCTACACAAATTTCTATTCTATATATTTATTTCTATTATATATATATAAGTGCCAAAGGAGGACTAACACAGCTTCACCAACTTGTACCAAAAGCTTTACACGACAAATATATATTATATATTTTCTATTTTCTTTTTTCTACTATATAGAAACACGAGTTGCACCGTGGTTTCGTCGTCCAAGGGGCAAAATAGTAATTTCAGTGTTACATTTTACCGATAAAATTAGAAGAGCCAGTTCTAGAGTATTCAGTTCCTTCATCTCTTTTTTCTTCAGCTTTCCAAAAGAGCTCTTGGACTCTTCAACGAACGCTTGCAACGCTCCTTTTTCAACATTTGCTCAAATCTTCATCTTCTTTTCTTTCCTTTTTTTTGGGGGGTTATGTTCATATTTTTAATTTCATAGTTGTTGCTAGCTTTGCTTCATCAAGGTAATTGCCTGAGCTATTCTTTATTTTTATCAATTAATTATGATAATTATGCCCTGCGATTGTAAATTGGAGATGTCAGTATGTAGTTAATAAGCAAAGAACCCTTGTGAGGTGTTTTGTATTGTCTACAGAGAAGACACGCAAGGCCTATTACCACAAGGATTCAGAACAAATGACTGGTTTACGGAGATCGAGCTACTAATTCCTTTTCGAGAAAGAGCAAATAGACCCAGGTAATAATCCCTTTTTGAGGTTCAAAATTGAGTAAAAGGCGGATAAAAGGTACTTGCATTTTCTTCCTCCTCTTTCTTTCTTTGCTCTGTTTTGGGTGGATACTGAACTTTTGGGTACTTTCTCTGGGATTTTCTACATGCATGCCAATAAAGTTACCTCATTTGTTTGTGTCTATTTTTTCCCTCACCATCAACCAATTTTACTTTCATCCTGCAGTGTTCTTGAACTCGGTTTCTTTTTTACCCTCAAAAATTTTATTATTGTTTTGTTTCTGGTGAGATTTCGACTAAACTGAATCATTTCTCGCTATGGATATTGCCGAATATTTTGATCCATTTAGTTGGAATATAATGGTCGTGCAGTTTTTGTTTCACAGGCTTTTGAAAGTGGAAATTGTTCTGATAAAGGGACAATATTTCGACTGTAAGGTAATATTCTAAACTTTTTTGCTCTAATGTTATATGTTTATTATTTATTACAATAAAAAATGATTGTAATTTATATTTCATGTTATGTGTTATAGATGTATGTAATTTGAGAATAAAGTAAATATTAAGAATACAAAATGTCGACTTTAACGAAGAACGCTTGAAAAGCAGATGTCTGACAATTAAAGGAAGATGGACGATGCCCAAATTGAGCAGACAGGGAACATCCATGTCTTTGTTCCAAAATAGTGACAAAACCTTAGGTGATGTATCACATACAAAGAAATGAAACCTGGAAAAAAATAAAAAAAAAGCAGCAACTTCTAGAACGACGTCGAGCAGACTATGTTGTGAGATGGCATCATTTCTCTGATAGTTTACTCCTAATCATTTTCATCAGACTATTGAACCTTAAAGCATGATAGTAGGATAAGCTGTTATCTTCATTAGAGTCAAACCTTCTTCTTCCTAGAATGGTTCGTTGAGCTAAACTCTAATATTACATTAACAAACATGGTACATAATTTTGTTAATGTGCGGAAGGTCATACTTGGTCGTACTTTGTGTGTTCTTGTTAGCTGAGGGAGGGGTGAAAATACCACTTTTTTTTTTAATGACAAGGGAACCCGCAGCCGCTACCCTTCGGGTGCGCACAGGGTAAACCTCGCTTCTGTGCAATAGCTCGCAAATCACACAGAAGAGATAACCCACACTAGGCAAGCCCCGTGCGCCGAGCTCGACCTAGATGGCAAATCCCCTGCTTTTTGTAGGCAGGGGGTTTCGAACCTGAGACCTCCATTATGGAAGCCCCATGCTCAATCAACTAAGCCACTCTTGCGGGTGAAAATACCACTTATAGAGAAGCAGTTTCTTTACTTTTGAAGTCACAAGTATTGATTCTTAGGAATATGTTGTAGGAGGAGTTTTATGGTGGTTAGCTTCAAAATGTATGGAAATTGGTTGCAAAGACTCAAAGCTATAAAAGAATGCTACGAAAAGATTAATCTTATTCAATGCCTAATGGTGCAATCGCAGAAGATATGAAAGCTCAAAGCACACAAACCAAGGCCTTTTCGGTGCACTTTCGGTGAGTTAAATAGGATTTCTTGAACAATATATTTTCCAGTATTGCTAGAAAAGGTGTGATTAATTCTTATATACTACTCTCTACTATATGTCACTGAATTCACAGTTTTCGTAAGATCTACAAGTACTATATGTTTCTTGTAAAAGTAAATTATTTATTCATATTAGCATATGAAGTTGCATTACTGACATCTTTAGTGGAATTTCATGTGTTTTAATGCAGTTTAATACGGTTTTCTTGTGGGGAGGTGTTGTTGAATCCACTAGCCTGTCAAAGAATTTACAAATGTTACATCTTCTCAGGCACATATTTCCTCTTAGGTAAAGACACTCTCATTTGACACCTAAGAGTTAAATAGACCCTAACCTTATTAAAAAAAAAAAGTTTTAACATGATATAGTTCCTTCACATGGCAATTCTTTTTCGTTGAGTTCCTTTTTATTTTTTTATGATTTCAGGTTTAATTTCATTTGCATTTTTCCACTCTTATTTTCAAGAGTTAGTAAGAAGTTTAACCCAAAAACTTATTATACAGGTCTACTATGACGATGGAGAGCTTTCGTTTACTGGATTGTCTGATTTGGTTGATCCACTTGGAAATCAACTAGCAGCTAAGAAGGTCGGTTCGAGATCATCTTAATATACATGTTCTTATCAACTCTTTCTGTTAGAATATGTAGTTAGTAAAATATATTCTGTAATATTTTGTAATCTTCTATTTTAGGATAGCATATGTTAGTATTATTTAGTGAAATTAGTTCCTAATTTGTAGCCTACAATTATGTTGTAAATCATGTATATCAACCCATTGATGGGAACAGTTATTCAAGGAAAACATTCTCTTACATGGTATCGGACTAGGTTCTCTAAAAACCTAGCATCCTAAAACCCTACCCCTCGGCCGCCACCCTTGGCCGCCGACCCCCTCCCCCACCACCCTCTCTCTTCGTTTTCCTTCTCTTCTCCATGGCTGACACCTCCAAGTTGCATCCTGCGACTACCGTCACCAATATCAAATCATGCATTCCTATTGTGCTTGACTACGAAGGAAGCCAATACAATAAACTCGGGCTACCTCTTCAAGCTCCATTGTCGTGCCAACTTGGTGATCGACCATATCCTACCTCCTGCCTCTCCCACCGTGCCACCACCGGCTACTGCAGCCGAGAAACTTGCTGCTAAGGCCATATGGGAACGGCTAGATGACATTGTTCGGCAATGGATATATGGCACCATATCCAATGATCTTCTTAACACGATCATTCATCCAGAGGACACCGCCGCCGAGGCTTGGGACCGCCTTGTTCATCTTTTCGGGACAATAAATCGGCTAGGGCTCTTTCTTGATGCGAAGTTCACCAACACCAAATTGGTGGATTTTCGAATGTGAAAGCATACTGCACCAGGCTGAAAGTTCTTGCAGACAACCTTGCCAACGTCGGTCACAAAGTTTGCGACGAACGACTTGTGCTTCGCCTTCTGCGAGGGTTGTCGGAGGAATATAAGACTTTTCGCACAACGGTGCGACCGTATCTCCTCTCCCGTCTTTTGACGTTGTCCACGATGCTTGAGCTTGAGGAAGATAACCATGCTTTGAGGACGCCATTCACGACGCGGACTGTTCTTCGCTCTTGTTTCCCGCAATGTTACTCCTCCGCATTTCTCGGGTAATGGACAGCCCCATGGTCGAAAATAATGCCAACAATCGTGGAACTTCGCGGCATCGTGGCAAGAAAACAACGCGGTGGCGGCGGCGACGCCGCAACAAAACGGTGGCGGCGGCAATGGACAAAAGGTGGCGGGCGGCACCCTGGCAAAGAAGGCGGCCCCGGCCGAGCGACAAGGCCTCGGCCGCTGGCCGTCGTGGTATTATCCACCATGGGCGGCTTGGGGCCACGGCGGTGGGCCACCCCACCTGTCCCTATCCTACGGCGGGATGGCGGCGGCCCCGTGGCGGGCGGCAACCGCGTCCGGCTCCCTCGCGGCCGGGGGAATTCTTGGTCCTCGTCCTCGCGGTCGTTCTACTCGTCGGCCTCGTCGTCACGTGGCGGTATGCGCCAGCGGATATTGATCAAGCTATGCACACAATGTCGTTGAATCCGCCGATGACGGAATTGGTACACGGACACCGAGCCACATCTCATATAACCAACTCCCAAGGTACTCTCTCGTCTTATTATCAATTGAGCAAAAATAATGGCATTGTTGTTGGTAATGGTAGCATGATTCCAATTCGTGGTTATGAGTCGAGGCTTCCTTGAAGTAAATCCTCTTTAAAGCGAAAAATGTCTTACATGCACCTAAACTCATCAAAAACCTTATTTCTCGTTCGTAAGTTTACTATAGATAATATGGTTTACGGTGAATTTGATCCCTTTGGTTTTAATGTGAAGGACTTACAGACGGGGAGCAAACTCATGAGATGTGAGAGTTCGGGTGATCTTTATCCATTCTTCTCAAATTTTCGAGCCATCTCGCAATTCGCACCATCTGCTTTTAGTGTCATCTCCTCATATCGGCACTCCCGTTTAGGTCATCCAGGGATGTTATTCTTAGTTCTTTACGTAGTAGTAATTTGATTGAATGTAATAAGGCTCGAAACAACGTTTGTCATTCTTGCCCTCTGGGGAAACTAATTAAATTGCCTTTTTATGACTCTCTTTCCAATACTACTATGCCCTTTGATATTGTTCACAGTGATGTATGGACCGTACTGTTTGTTCTTAGCTCATCCAAATCCACGATATTATGTTTTATTTCTTGACAATTACACAAATTTTCTTTGGACTTTTCCAATCAAAACAAAGTCCCGGAGTTTATCTTTGTTTTCTTGTCGTTCGAATTTCATTCGCACTCGAGTTTGAAAAAGAAATCAAAACTTTTCAATGTGACAACGGCGTGAATTTGATAATGGTCCTTTTCATAAATTTTGTGAACAAAACGGGATGTGTTTCCACTTTTCTTGTCCCCACACTTCCCCCCAAATGGTAAGGCGGAACGGAAAATAAAATTGATCAATAATGTTGTTCGTACACTCCTTGCCCATGCATCTGTGCCCCCCTCCTATTGGCATCACGCTTTGGCCATGGCCACGTACCTACACAATATTCTCCCTTCTAAACTCTTACCATATAAGACACCCACTCACATTCTTTATCAAAAGAATCCATCCTACTCTCATCTTCGAGTTTTTGGTTGTCTATGCTTTCCTCTCTTTCCCTCCACACAAATTCATAAGCTACAATCTAGGTCCACTCCGTACGTGTCTTCCTAGGATACCCTTCCAACCATCGGGGGTACAAATGCTATGACTTATCGAGCCGAAAAATAATCATAGCTCGGCATGTGTGGTTTGATGAAAATTCCTTTCCTTTTTCACAAATGCATACTCTATCTCCTACCTCATATGATTTTTTGGATGATGATAATTCCCATTGAGAATCCACTTGTTGCATGACCGAGCCGCGCTTCCCCAATACGCCCCCCCTCTCATGCAACCCACCACCCGATCTCCCTACCTCTTCTCCTTCATCACCGATCGCAGCCCCGAGCGGTCCGCCTCTCTTGCCCCCCGGCGGTTCCCCCTACCCTCTCCCACACTCTCCCCACCGCGCGGCGGTAGCCCCCTCTCCCCGCGCCCACCCACCCGTGCATCGCATGACTACACGTAGTCAACATGGGATTTTTAAGCCCAACTCAAAGTACCATAATCAAGCCTTAAGTGTCACCACCAATTCCATCTCCCCCGTTCCTCGGAATCCCGTTGGTGCCCTTAATGATCCGAATTGGAAGAATGCTATGCAAGATGAATATAATGCTCTTATTGATAGTAAGACTTGGGAGTTGGTCCCTCGTCCTCCAAATGCTAATATTATTCGGTCTTTATGGATTTTTCGGCATAAAAAGAAATCATGGTTCTTTTGAGAGGCATAAAGCCCGTCTTGTAGGTGATGGCGGGTCTCGACGGGAGGGTGTTGATTGTGACGAGACGTTCGGTCCGGTGGTCAAGCCGGCAACTATCCGTGGGTTCTTACTATTGCTTTATCTCGCTCTTGGCCCATTCACCGCCTTGATGTAAAGAATGCTTTCTTGCATGGCAATTTGAATGAGATCGTCTATATGTATCAACCTTTGGGTTCGGGATCCAGATTCGTCTGATCATGTTTGTCTCTTGCGTAAATCTCTTTATGGTTTGGAAAGCAGGCACCACGGGCTTGGTATCAGCGTTTTGCTGAATATGTGGCAACCATTGGTTTCTCCCATAGTACATCTGACAACTCTCTCTTCATCTTTTGTCGTGGGAAAGATATTGCTTATATTTTGTTATATGTGGATGATATTATTCTAACTGCATCTTCAGACTCTCTCAGACTCGGCATCATGTCCAAATTAGCTACGGAATTTGCAATGAAAGACTTGGGTCCGTTGAGCTATTTTTTTGGGGATTGCAGTCTCCGGGGACAACAATAGCCTCTTTATGTCTCGAGTTCTTATGCGGAGGATATTCTTGACGAGCGGGCATGTCACGAAAGTAAGCCCCGCCCCCTCCGGATTGACTCAAAGTGGCAAACTCGGCCGCTTCTTCAAGCGCCCGTATGAGGATCCTACGAAGTATCGTCGTACGTCGGTGCTTTGCAATACTTGACATTCACTCGGCCCGACATATCATACGTCGTCCAACAAGTTTGCTTGTTTATGCATGACCCCAAGGTCCAAAGATATGGAAGCATTAAAACGCATTTTGCGTTACATTCGAGGTACGATTGACTTTGGCACACATTTATACAAATCCCCTCTACAGTCACTCCTATCATATACAGATGCTGATTGGGGAGGATGTCCAGACACTCGACGCTCCACGTCGGGTTATTGTGTCTATCTTGGGGATAACTTGATTTCTTGGTCTTCCAAGCGCCAACCTACTCTATCTAAGTCAAGTCTTTGAAGCGAATACAGAGGGGTTGCTAATGTTGTCTCTGAGTCTTGTTGGATTCGTAATCTGTTGCTTGAACTCCATTATCCTATTCGTAAAGCAACGTTGGTCTATTGTGATAATGTAAGTGCCATTTACTTGTCTGGAAATCCGGTACAACATCAACGTACCAAGCATATCGAAATGGACATTAACTTTGTTCGCGAAAAGGTTAGACGAGGCGAAGTTCGTGTCCTACACGTTCCGTCCCGTTATCAGATTGCTGACATTTTCACCAAAGGTCTTCCACGCGTACTATTTGATGATTTTCGCGACAGTCTAACCGTTCGTAAACCTCCCGCTTCGACTGCGGGGGTGTGTTAGAATATGTAGTTAGTAAAATATATTCTGTAATATTTTGTAATCTTCTATTTTAGGATAGCATATGTTAGTATTATTTAGTGAAATTAGTTCCTAATTTGTAGCCTACAATTATGTTGTAAATCATGTATATCAACCCATTGATGGGAACAGATTATTCAAGGAAAACATTCTCTTACACTTTCATACTTCATGGTGTAACTGGAATATGATTTCTGTTGTGTTTTCTTCTTGATGATATGTAACTTTTAATAGTAAGTTGTTCATTAAGTGCTAATGCAGGAAATGGACTCACTGAGACGGCCTGTGGTTTATGCAGCACGAGTAATATTATGTCATATGGTCATTCAGATGCATGGTCTACTTTGATAAGTGAACTACCGACAACTCATATTAAGAGGTATGAAAATCAACTGTTTTCTTCCTCAGTAAAGTATAAGCATTTTTGTTCCTCAGTAAAGTATAAGCATTTTTCTCAGTTACATTAATTTTGATATTGATGATCATTTTCATTTACCGGGATATTTCATATTTATAGTTATATCAAAATATAAAACAACAACTAATATTAAAAAAAAAAATGTGGGCCCCATACATATTAAACAACAACTAATATGATAAAACTATTTTCCTCTCTTTGAGATAAAATAATAGCAATATTTAAGTATCAGTTCTATTTTTCTTCTACTATATAGAAGCATCGGTTTACCCATGCTTCGTCGTCAGTCACTCTTAAAAAAAAAAAAACAACTGATGCTTAAATATTGCTATTATTTTATCTCAAAGAAAGGAAAATAGTTTTCTTTTAAACAAGTCTTCTATTTTAAAAAGTATTAATAAATTTTCGTAGCAAACACGAATATAATAAAGTTTTAGATACGAGCACAAACTACAATGTTATATTAATCGTATTTTGAACATATATATATATATATATATATATATATATATATATATATATATATATATTATCATTATCTAAACACAACTACATATATATAAATACACTATAATCCGAAGTGTTAAGTATTTTACACCTTTAAATTAATCGAATTAAAATTGAAAGTATCAACTGATGCTTAAATATTGCTATTATTTTATCTCAAAGAGAGGAAAATAGTTTTCTTTTAAACAAGTCTTCTCTTTTAAAAAGTATTAATAAATTTTCGTAGCAAACACGAATATAATAAAGTTTTAGATACGAAACATAAACTTATATTATGTTATATATATATATATATATATATATATATATATATATATATATATATATATATCCACAAAAACGGTACAAACTTATGTATGTTTATTATCAATATAATATATATATATATATATATATATATATATATATATATATATATATATTATCACTATTTAAACACAACTACATATACATAGATACACTATAATTCGAAGTGTTGGGCCCGTGCACAGCACGGGCATAGGCCATCTAGCCAAAATATAAAACAACAACTAATATTAAAAAAAAAAATTGTGGGCCCCATACATATTAAACAACAACTAATATTAAAAAAAAATATGGACCCCATATTAAACACCAACCAGTATTTTAAAAAAAAAAAAAAAGAGAGAAGAAAAAAAAGTGGAACCCACCACCTCCAAACTCACGGGATTCTCTTTAGAGGCAAGATCGTCGTCCGTGTTCGGTCCCACTTTTTTATTTAAGGGCAAAAAAAATCCTTTGTGGTCCCACCCACTTTTTTATTTAAGGGCAAAAAAAAGATGTTTTATACTTTATATTACCAACTCTTCTAAAAAGTAGATAGAAATACTTTATTATATTTCTATTTTTCTTCTACTATATAGAAGCATCGGTTTACCCATGCTCGTCGTCAGTCACTCTTAAAAAAAACAACAACTAATGCTTAAATATTGCTATTATTTTATCTCAAAGAAAGGAAAATAGTTTTCTTTTAAACAAGTCTTCTCTTTTAAAAAGTATTAATAAATTTTCGTAGCAAACACGAATATAATAAAGTTTTAGATACAGAGCACAAATTACAATGTTATATTATATATATATATATATATTATCATTATCTAAACACAACTACATATATATAAATACACTATAATCCGATGTGTTAAGTATTTTACACCTTTAAATTAATCGAATTAAAATTGAAAGTATCAATCTAACTGCTTAAATATTGCTATTATTTTATCTCAAAGAGAGGAAAATAGTTTTCTTTTAAACAAGTCTTCTCTTTTAAAAAGTATTAATAAATTTTCGTAGCAAACACGAATATAATAAAGTTTTAGATACGGAGCACAAACTACATTGTTATATTAATCGTATTTCGAACATAGTGTGTATATATATATATATATATATATATATATATATATATATTATCACTATCTAAACACAACTACATATATATAAATACACTATAATTCGAAGTGTGCGCACGGGCAGAGGGTAGCTATTAAGTGGACACATTTGGTATATTATTCATGAGGAATGAGGAAATCGCTGCATGAAACATCAACGTAACTTGAGAGAACTTCGTCAGAAATAACTTTTTGGATGCTTGAGTAATAATATGGTCTTCTCTTTTCTATTTTGCAATGTAGTGATTCCTTCTACAATATTACATATACTCTTGATATAGAATATGTTGAGCTTTCCTGTTAAAGAGTGCTCTGGATAAAGAATTTCCATTGATCGTCGACAAGTTTGATTGACTGATAGTTCCCCAAAAGCAAAAGGTCATTAGGTCAAGGCTCCTTTATAGAATTCTAAAAAATGAAAGACTTGCAGTAGATCCTTTACAAAATCTAGCTAAATGTTTCATCCCAGTGAAAAGCACATGAAGAAGCCGAAGCTTCATCTTTGACTTATCAGGCTGTTTGAAATTAATGGAGTAATATTTTTCTGTGAAGGACCATTACCTTGATAGATGAAATTTTATGATCGTAGTAGACTTTTCCTAATCATGATTATTAACAACAGAGTTTTGTCTACGGACGCCAATTAGCATTTTCAAGAAAAGAAGTGGAAACTTGAAACTGAAAATTTAGGTATTTTCTTCTATTACTAGCACTTTCTTAGAATCTGTTCAGTAAGTGTTTTTCTGTGCCTCATCAATCTTTGGTCATTTCCATCTGTCAGAGCAATCTTCTTTATAACTGATTATATTAGCACCTTGCAAGTATTATTATGTGCATCATAGCCTGTGGGATAGCAGACACTTTACCTGATCTAACTCACTCCATATACGCAGCGTATATATGTGCAAGCTTCTATCTCCTAACTCTTGATATTACCCCAGTAATATTTTTCTATGTTCACTATGAACCAGATAAAATGCCCACTTACAAATATATTCCTTAACCATATATTTTATCTGCATATATACTTTTAACATCATACAGAAGGCAACTCTTTGTTTCAAAAATAGCGAGTTTGAAAGATCTCTTTTTTTTTTTTTTTTTTCTTCCCTTTCCCCTAGAGCATACTTGCCTTTTGATTTTAGTCATTGAAGGATTCCGAGTCCATAAGTAGGTATCATTTGTGGATGTCTTGGGAAGTGAAGTGGAAGCAAAGTATTATTTGACTGCTACATGTGTTCATTTTTTTTGTTTTTTCAGTCCACTCTATGTTACAAATTGGAATCTTTAACTTTGTCTTCCATACTTCCCCAGTCAAGAATGTTTTATACCAGTGGTCTCCGGTATTGGTTTTGAACCTTCTAATTTATATGTTGCAGGTTATCCCCTTGCAGGGAAAAATGTTCAAATCTTTTCATCCTCAATGGTTCTCTGTCACAAGTATTTGAAGCAGAAATATGATTTAGATGGATTAAAATGGCTTGCATTGAAATTGGAAGATATTATTACTTCAATAGTTCTCCCATTCGTCTATATTGTTGCAGTTCAGTAACAGAGTTACTACATTTAGCTTATTCATCAGTATTGCACCTTTTCTTGGTGATCTTGTAATTGCACAAATCAGGCATACGCCCGTGCTATGCACGGGCACGGGACATCTAGTATATATTAGAAGTGAGAGTTGAGGGTACGAACATCGCATAAATAATTGTACAAGAAGCACTGAAAATTGTACAGTAGAATTAGGACGAACAGGGGTAAATAAGTCAATTTCGTAATATTTTGTTTATGTCCCAGCTCATTCTACAATGAGCACGTGTTTGTCAGATGATTACTTTGCCCTTAATGCTACACGTGTTTAGTGGTTCGAAAGCTGGCATCCTCTCCTTTGAGGCTTTCAGTTAGATTTTCTTTCCGGTTTGAATTGGCTTAAAATAAGCAGTTTATAAGCTGGAAATAGCTTATAAGTAAAAAAAAAATAAGTTGGGGTAGGCTAACTTATTTTTTTTGGCTTATAAGTTGTTTTCAACTTATAAGCTGCTTTAGATAAGTTAAGTCAAATGGGCTCAATTATTTTTTTGAGCTTATTTTAGTATTTACTTGGCATAGCTTACATTATTACCTATTTATGGAACATAACTAAACTTTACAATAATTATATTTAGTAGCTAAAATATAACATATTTACTTCCTATAGCTACCACTTTTTTACCACTCATCTGATAACTTCTCACACCCCTAAATTTAAGCAAAAAAAAAAAAAACGTCCCTCTCTCCTATCCCCCTAAATACATGCCATTATGCCCAATATACCTTAATTTCCTCCAATTTCAAATCAGTTTTATAATAGTTTAACTTCCTTGTTTATCTCTAATTAACTACTCATTAATTTCACTCATAATTCAAATCTAAATCCCAAAAAAAGGTAAGATTCTATACTGATTTTTACGTTTCACCATGTATTTAACTTATATTTTCATTTTTTTTTCCACTTTGGGTTGATATTTTAATAGTTGTTTTTCATATATATATATATTTTGGATATATTTTTAATTATATTTTGATTATTATGTTTAATATTACTTATTCTGGTTTCTGTTGACTATATTTCAGGTATATTTTTCATATATTTTGACTATATTTAGAAAAATTTTAGAAAAAAAAAAAAGTTGCAGTGAAAATGTTGTTACCTCAATTATAACTATATTTTGGCTATATTTTAATTGTATTTTTTATTATTACGTTCAATATTACTTATTACGGTTTTTACGTTGACTATATTTCGGATATATTTTTCATATATTTTTCAAAATTTCGAAAAATCAAAAACATAAAAAAGTTGCAGTGAAAACGTTGTTACCTCAATTATGAACTCAACTTGAATTCGATATTTCAACAGATGAATTCAAATATATATTCGTCGTTTAAAATGAGCTCTGTTCACTAGTTTGATATTGTTATTTTTCAAAAAAATTTGATGAACTAGTTTTTGAACTTTTTTTTTTTTTTTGGGTTAAAAATATGAATGTACTTTTTGAATTCAATTTTTTTTGAATTTATTAGCTGTTTGAATGAGATATGAGATCAGATATGGAATGGGAGGATATTTGCGTGAATCAGGGAACATTAAAAACTGATTTTAATTTAAATTGGAATAGATTTTGTTTCCATAAATAGCACTTTCAGTTTTCTCAGCGTGTGTATTTTCGTTATATTTATCCTATATTTAAGTCGACGCATTTACTAGCTAAATATAGGTCCTCTAGCTACGAATTGTAAATGTAGAACATATAGTTATAGGTTGTTAGAAGGAGCTAAAAGGTAGCTGTTTGTGAAAATTTTACCTTATTTTATGCACAAAAGGGCTTTAACCTGTCCAGCCAAACACTCAAAAAAGTTAAAAAGAGCTTATAAGCAACTTATAAGCTAATCCAAACGGGCTCTAATTCTTCCATTTTATTTCCAAGTTGTTTTTACATGCATTCCTCTGATTTGTTCATCCATGCCTATAATTTTAATACGTGTATATTTCAGAAGTTTAACATTAATTTTACCTTTTGTGTGTTATTTTTTTAAGTTCCCACGTGTCTGTAGTGTCTCAATTATCCTTTCATTTCCATAATTTGGCATATACTCCTTTTGTCTCAATTTAAGTGTCTAAGTTAGACTAGACACATAGTTTAAGAAATAAAGACACACTTTTAAATCTCGTGATTCTAAATTAAAAATGTGTATAATATAATAAAATATCCTTTGAATCTTGTGATTATAAACTTGACATGTACGATATTTGAATTGTCAGCGTGAAGATGGGATGAACACAGCTACACATATTGTACCAAAAGTTGTCTGAGTTGTACATTAAATTTGGATTTATTTCAATTGTACTTGGTTTCTTTCCTTTTTTTTTCCAGTTGTGGGTCCACTTCATTTAACAAGTACTATTACTTGGTTTGCCACATGTACACGTGTATTCCACTTTTACGTTATCCTATGTCTTTACTTCTACACTTCATTTTATTACTCTATCTATTATAGAAAGCACATGAAATTGTACTTTAAGCAGAGACTAACATGTGTACATTTCAGAAACTTAACATTAATTCTACCTCTTGTGTGTTTACTTTTTAGGTATTCACGTGTCCGCAGTGTCTCAATTGTCCTTTCATTTCCTTCATTTGGCATATGGTCCCTTTGTCTCAATTTAAGTGTCTAAGTTTGACTAGACAATAAAAATAGACTTTTGAATCTCGTGATTTTAAATTAAAAATGTGTACAATATAATAAAATATTCTTTGAATCTTGTGATTATAAACTTGACATGTAGGACATTTGAATTGTCACCTTACTAAATATAAAAAGAGGTGACATAACCAAAATAAGACAAATTTTGATAATAATTGAGAAATTAAGGGAAAAAATAAGAGGAAAATAAATAAAATATGAAGACTCACTAAGGAGCTTCTTCGCTTAATCGCTTCTTCTCTTAATTTTTTTCATTGCTCCTCTTTTCTTTGATATTTAGTTTTCCATTTTGTTGCTTTTTTTATTCTTCTTTGCAATTCTCTGGTTATTGTTTCTTCACCTTTTCAAAATTTATTATTTTATATTTTCATTTAGCAATTTGAGAATTTTACTTAGGCATTAAAATTATGTGATTTACCATATTACGTCCATTTTTTTTAATTTAAACTTCTACCATTCAGAAGTTTAACATTAATTCTACCTCTTATATGTTTACTTTTTAGGTCTCCACGTATCCATGAGTGCTTCAATTGTCATTTCATTTCCTTCATTTGATATATACTCTCAATTTAAGTGTCTAAGTTTGACTAGACAATAAAAATAGACTTTTGAATCTTGTGGTTCTAAATAAAAAATGTTTATAATATAATGAAATATCTTTTAAATCTTCTGATTTTAAACTTGACATGTAGAATATTTGAATTATCAACTTACTAAATGTAAAAAGAGGCGGACATAACCAAAACAAGATAAATTTTAACAACAATTGGGAAATTAAGGGGAAAAATAAGAGGAAAAGAAGTAAAATATGGAGACTCGCTGAGGAGTTTCATTTGTGGATTGCTTCTTCGCTTAATCGTTTCTCCTCTTAATTTTTTCATTGCTCCTCTTTTCTTTGATATTTGGTTTTCCATTTTGTTGCTTATTTTATTCTTCTTTGCAATTGTCTGGTTATTGTTTCTTCACCCTTTTAAAATTTATTATTTTATATTTTCATTTAGCAATTTGAGAATTTTCCTTAGGGATTAAAATTATGTGATTTATCATATTACGTCCATTTTTTTAAAAATTTCTGACTAAGTCTCTTCAAATAATTAAATTGACTAAATATGGTGATTAATCATATTGGGCCCCGTGCATCGCACAGGCATAGTTTTCCCTTGCTGGGATAACTACGTATATATACATCTTAAGGAGAAATATTTACGAAACGTGACGATAGTTTTATATTTACAAAACATAAGATTACAAACCCTATACAAAACATGCTTTTTAAAAATAAAAAATTATTTTTTTAGTTAAAAAAAATATTTTTTTAATATTTATTTATTTTTTAAAAAAATATTTTTTTAAAATTTTTTTTTATTTTTTTTATATATTACAAAATTTTATGTATGAAATGTGTATATCTCGCTCAAGGCTTAAAAAGTTCGCTCAAAATTTAGTGTATAAAAACGGTATGAAAAATGTATGAAATGTGTATATCTCATTCAAGGCTTTAAAAATTCGCTCAAAATTGTGTGTATGAAAACAGTATGAAATTTGTATCTCGCTCAAGTCCTAAAATTTCGCTCACATTTTTGTGTATAAAGTTCATGTTAGATTTCTGTAAAATTAATACAATTACAACAACATTGTATACAACTTTGATACAACATTCAAGACTTAAAATAATCGCTCAAATTTTTGTGTATGAAATGTGTATATCTTACTCAAGGCTTCAAAAGTTCGCTCAAATTTTATGTATGAAGAATGTATGAAGTGTGTATATCTCTATCAAGACTTAAACATTACACTCAAAATTTTATGCATGAGATTGGTATAAAATGTGTATATCTCGCTCAAGACTTAGAATTTCATTCACATTTTTCGTATGTAATGTTCATATTAGGTTTCTGAAAAATTAATACAACTACAACAACATTGTAACAACTTTCATATAATATTCAAGGCTAAAGTTTTCGCTCACAATTTTGTGTATGAAAATTATATTAAAAATTTCGCTCATACATACACATTTTTTACAGCTTTCATACACAAAAATTTGAGGTAATTTTTTAAGCCTTTGAGCAAAAAAATAAAAATAAAAAAAATATAAATTTTTTTTTTTTAAATATAAAATTATTTTTTAAAAAAAATATATAAAAATTATTTTTTTAAAAAATTAAATTTTTTAAATTTTTTTCTAAAATAAATTTTAAAAAATTATTTTAAAAAAAATATATATTTTACGAAAAAAAAAAGAAAAAAACGAAAAATATATGAAAATCCGTCATGTTTCGTAATATATCGCTATGTTTTGTAAATAAGGAAAACTATCGTCACTTTTCGTAAATATTTCTCCTTAACATGTATATATATATATATATATGTAGTTTTCCCTTGCTGGTTTTATCAATAAATCTGTTTATCTCGAAGGAACTCAATGAAGGATTTTTACTACTCTAAATCTGTGTATCTTCGAAGTTCAATGGAGTATTTTCATGGGGTAAATCCCGTGTATTTTGAAGCTTCGAATTCGTCTTCAATGGAAGATTTTCGCTGGGTAATTTCTGTGTATTTTGAAGTTTCAAAGAAGGTCTCAGAGGACAATTTGTGTACTTGAAATCGATGAGATACTGAAAGCGTGTTTTAATTTTGGATAAAATCTCATTAGGGGCGTGATTCACACTGATAATATTGCATATCTTGTCTCCGTGCAATTTCAATTAGGCAGAGATATTGTATGCGCACGGTTACATATATTATGCGCGCGAATACATGTAATCTGCTACGTTTTGAAAAACAACGAAAATGTCGCTATATTTTGCAATTCTGGGGGCTAATAGTGATATTTACGAAATTTTCCCAACTTAAAACGACATTTATCTAATTGAGCAATCAAGGATCTTAACTAAAAAGAGAAATTATTTCTTTCTTACCAGCTCCTTCACTGCATCTTCTGAATGGAGAACCAAGAAAATGAAGAATAAATCTAAGAAGAAAGCAAAGAGGTGCCGCATTGAGGTCAAAGCAATATACCAGTGATGAGGAAAAGCCCAATTTTCCTCTGCATGCTTTCTCGATCATTTGGAAGCATGGAAAAGTTGATACTACCTTGTTTGACATGTATACAAAGTCTTGATTATGACCGGTCTGTACTAGCAACTGACCTAGTGATTAAGCTATTGTTTCATCTGAACACATTAGTTTTACCTTAGGCCACGTATGTGTTAAAACCCATTAAATAAGTCCACATATTAGATTTTGAACTCAGTAAACTAGATAAGTTGTGATGGAATTCAAATTATAACCTCATAAAGTTCAAATCATGGATCGGCCTTTGGATTCCTTGTAGGTGCTATGATGCAATAGTGGATTATCGGTTCTCGGGGTAATGATTTGTATCCAGTTCTTGAATGGATACTGAATTGAGCCTCTTCCATTGCTAAAACAACTGTAAATTACTTTGGTATGTCACCCCATGAACATTTTACTGATTCGATCATGTTATTGCAACTTTGGTGATGATGGTGTATTTCAAAGAGAATGCAACAGAAAAGGACTAATGCATTGTTTCATTGGAGAGGAAGGTAAGGAAGAGGAACGTTGCCCGATTTTCTTCTCTCAGGAGAAGTGTCATTTATTCACATTCAAATAAAGGGTAGAAATTAGGTTCATACAATCCACTTCTACTTCCTAGCTAATAAGGAAACTGAGGTTGCCAGGTGGCAGAAGATTGGTGGTTGATTGCACTGACTAGGACCTTACCTGGAAAGGTGAGAGCCACCCTTAAAGAATGACAAGGACCAATTAACCTTGTTTAGGATCAAAACTAAGACCCTTCTAATGTATAGCTTTTTTGGTAGTAAACACATTTTTAGAGAAGAATGACCCTGCATCCCAAAACCTGTACTTTTTTTTTCCGCTAACCATGGTGTCCGGGCTAACGTGCATGCACCTCAACGAACTCCATGAGGTACCTGCAACCTCCCACCAACATAGGTATCGGATAACTCTGTCCACCAAAGTTGGTACAAATGGGAAAAAATCACCTAATGTATGTTTTTACCTCCGCTGGAATTTGAACTTGAGACCTCATGATTCTCAACTCACTTCATTGACTATTAGGCCACAACCTTGTGCCCAAACCTATGCTATAAGGCACATGTTGTTTTTTGTTCCTACTGCCTTCCTCTTTCTTACTACAAATGGTGGACAGGATTGTTGTCCCAATTCTGTACATTTCTGCGTACTGACGTCTATGCCAAACCTCTCACCACAATGGTGACATAAAAAATAAATTTAAAAAAAAAAAAGGAAAATAGCATCACTGTTCTCCCCCAAAACCTCGACTTACACAGTGATTTCTTACAATTGTTTTCATAAAAAGTGCAGGTACACATGACATTCATGTGAAGATTTCAGGTGCCAACTATATTCTAGCATGTTCACAGGATTGCTAGTTAGGTAGTAAAATTAACTTGTGTCAGATGTACAAGAAAGTAATAGAACTCAAATTCTTTTTTTCTGGAGGGAGGGGGTTCATCAACACAGTAAATCAGTACCAAAGCATGAGAAGCAGAAAAGAAATAAAAATCCAGTAGAGTAAGATTACATTTCCGGGACAAAAATTGTCCATTAGAATTTCAGTGGTAATAAAACAGTACTGATACAAGTGAACCACCTTTAAAAGTACAGAAATACAATGGTCATACACAGGTCATGCTATATAAATTAAAACGTTCAAAAAGAAACCCATCCGTGCATCGGGCGGAAAAGATATGCATATACATGGAGAAATAAATGACCTGGTTGCATTAAAAAATGAAAGTCACAGAGACAATCCAACAGCAAACGAGTACTCACATTTGCTGGTATTCGGGATTAAATGCAAGACCCTCTCTGTAAATCAGCTCTTTCATTTGTTCCTCAGTAAGGGCATGCTGTTCAAAATCGAAGCTAAAAGGAGTCATGCAAATGGGCTCGTCACTAATATCATGAAGCGAATTTAGGTAAGGATGTGCAAGCGCGCCTTCAACTGAAACAAGAAACAAAATGCATAATCAAGGAATCAGTACGTAGCAAGATGTAGGCTGTTAAAGGATGCAAATATGGAGATTTGATTTCAGTGTGGCTTTTGACAAGTGCCACGGATAAAATTTATTACAAGATATGAAGACCAAACAATGAAGGTTAGCCACAATGCCTGTCCAATCATGCTGCAAATCATTTGAAGCCATACCAGTGAAATTTAAAATCATAGCTCAAAACTTTAGAGTTTAGACCAAGGAAACCACACAGAGAACAAATAGTAGCACTTTCCTAGGCTAGCTCTAGCATTTGCCCCATCTTTAGTCCACAAAGGAAGAACGTACAATTCTAGGTCTAACAATTCTCCTTTCTTAGTTCATGCTGGAAATGTTATTGGAAACTCTATAGAAATTCTCCGTTTTTTTTTATCAAGTGGAAACTCTACAGAAATAATATTTAGGCCTAGGTAGGATGAGGTTCATCAAAGCCTTCAATATAGATGGCGCTTTAAGATCTCAAACATACTAAGCTAGAGTACAGCTGGCCAGGACTGATATATTGGTTTCATGGTTTAGCTTTTGAGTTATGTATTGTTGTAAGAACACCCCCCCCCCCCCCCCCCCCCCAAAAAAAAAACAAAACATGCAAGCTTTAATAGTTCTTCATTAGTGTAATGCAATAGCATAACTGTTAGCCATCCAATGGTGACGCCACCTCAATCTTGTTTGTCCTTTATTTATTTGTTGTTTTCCATAGAGTGAGCTGATCTTACATTCAAGCATGATCAACCCGACTTTCATCGAGGACAGCCTTTACTCCGTACCTGGCTGATTTGTTTAAACCCTAGTTGGTAGGCCCATTTCTGTCCAACCCTTGAATCAGTGGCTATGTTACTCGGACTCTTCACTTTCGCTGCCGCACCGGTGTCGACACGACATGGGTGTGGGTGTGGGATCCGTACCCGATCTGGTCAACCGATTTTGGGTACTTTGACCAAAATCGACAGAGAAATTCTGGATTTTCTGGACAGATTTTAGCAGAGCTGGATGCAGTTCTTGAAGAAAGGAGGATGACAGAAGATGAGACAGTCAGAAAGGCAACATTGCTGATGGAGCATGAAGAGCTGATTAAAAATGAAGAGATATCATGGAGACAAAAATCAAGATCTCTATGGTTAAAGGAAGGTGATAGAAATACGAAGTTCTTTCACAAGATGGCAAATGCACATAAAAGATACAACAATATTGATCAACTGCTTGTTCAAGGGGAAATAACACAGGATCCAGCCAGGATTGAAGAAGAAATTGTTGGGTATTATCAAAAGCTATTTTCAGAAACAACACAATGGAGACCTACTTGTCATTTTACTAACTGCCCAGTATTGTCAAAGGAGGAGAAGGAGTCACTGCAAGGAAACTTTGAGGAAAGTGAAGTGCTGAAATGTTTAAAATTATGTGCAACTGATAAAACACCTGGTCCAAATGGCTTCACCATGGGATTCTTCATCAAATGCTAGGAGGTGGTGAAGCAAGATATTATGAATACACTGCAAAATTTTCATGAACAAGAAATGTTTGAAAGAAGTTTCAATGCCACATTCATAGCTCTTATACCAAAGAAGAAAGGGGCTAAAGAGATGGGGGATTTCAGGCCAATTAGCTTGATTGGCAGCATTTACAAGATTCTATCTAAAATTCTCACTGAAAGATTGAAAAGAGTGATGGATAAACTGGTAGACTTCCAACAAATGGCCTTCATCAAAGGAAGGCAAATCATGGATGCTGTTTTAATAGCCAATGAAGCAGTAGATTCCAGAATGAAGCAAAAGAAGCCTGGAATTTTGTGCAAACTTGATATTGAGAAAGCATATGACCATGTCAACTGGGGATATCTTCTGAGGTTATTGGAGTTTATGGGTTTTAGGCAAAAGTGGATACATTGGATCAAATACTGTATTTCAACAGTACTTACTTTTCAGTACTGATAAATGGGTCACCAGCAGGTTTTTTCAAAACTCAAAGAGAACTCAGGCAGGGAGATCCACTGTCACCTTTTCTGTTTCTGTTAGCTATGGAGGGTCTCAACAAAATGGTTAAAACTGCAAATTTCAATGGATGGATAAGAGGTTTTGTTGTTGCAAGAGCTGGTAGGGAGAATATGGAGATTACTCACCTACAATATGCAGATGATACTCTCATATTTTGTGATGCAGAAGAAGAACAACTTAAAATCCTAAGGATAATTCTGGTTTTATTTGAAGGATTTTCTGGTTTACATATCAATTGGAGGAAAAGTTTCTTATACCCGATCAATGAAGTGCCAAATATGGAGTTGTTGAATGCTATCTTAGGTGGTGAAATTGGTGATCTACCAACCACTTATCTTGGAATGCCTTTAGGAGCAAAGTCTAAATCCACAAGAATTTGGAACAGTGTGATTGAGAAATGTGAGAAAAAACTGGCAAGATGGAAGACTCAATATCTATCCTTGGGTGGTAGATTGACACTTATTAACTCTGTTCTTGATGCTCTACCAACATACATGATGTCTTTGTTCCCTATCCCAACAGGGATTATCAAAAGGTTGGATGGCATAAGGAGGAACTTTCTGTGGCAAGGGAACAAAGAAAGGAAAGGATATCATCTGGTGAAGCGGAAAGCTTTGTTAGTAGGGAAGAAATATGGAGGCTTAGGGATCAAGAATCTGAAATTTCATAGTAAAGCACTCAGAATGAAATGGTTATGGAAGTACAATAATGATAAATGAGAATCAACTTTTGTGGGGGCAGGTCATCAGAGCTAAGTATGAAGAGGAGGATAATTGGATGACAAAAGTGGTTACTACACCATATGGAGTAAGTTTATGGAGATCCATCAGAGCATTGTGGGATGAATTCAAGCTGAATACCAAGATAAAAGTGGGTAATGGGGTGAAGACTGATTTCTGGAAGGATGTTTGGCATGAGGCAGGAAAGATGGCATCACTTTTCCCAGACATACATAATCTTGTATTGCAGCAGCAAAGGAGTATAGCAGATCATTGGACCCCTCAAGGATGGAGCTTTAATTTCAGGAGGCATTTAAATGACTGGGAAATTCCAAGGGTAGCTGAATGTTTTAGTACAATAGAGCAGTTCAGTGGACTGGAGACAGGGAAAGATGTGTTATGGTGGCAGGACAATAGCAAGGGAATCTTCAAGGTAAATTTAGCTTACAGATGGATGAATCAGGACAGTCAACAACCCAACAACTGGCCATGGAAACACATTTGGAAAACAAAAATTCCACATAAAGTAGCATGCTTTATATGGTTACTAGCTAAGGAGGCAGTGTTGACACAAGAAAATTTGATGAGAAAGGGTTGCCACTATGCTCCAGGTGCTTTTTCTGTGGTGATGATGCAGAGACAGTTAACCATCTATTCCCACATTGCAAGGTAACAGGACAACTATGGAGATTATTCTTAAATCTTAAGGGTATATCTTGGACTATGCCTGGAAGGATTACAGAGGCACTTCACAGCTGGGAGGAAGCAGGGTTGCAAGCAAAGAACAGAGGTAGATGGAGAATTGTCCCTGCAAGCATTTGGTGGACAATCTGGAAGGTGCCAAACTCTAGGTGTTTTGAAAATGTAGAAAATAGTAT
The DNA here is from genome assembly GCF_029784015.1 of Lycium ferocissimum. NCBI lineage: Eukaryota > Viridiplantae > Streptophyta > Magnoliopsida > Solanales > Solanaceae > Lycium > Lycium ferocissimum. The sequence goes on from NC_081342.1 coordinate 60,743,841, forward strand.
GCAGAAAATCAAGCTGAATTGTATTATGTTATTATGTTTTTGGTGTAATCAGGTCTATTCCAATGATACAGTCTCCATCATTGATGTATTAGATTCAATGTAGGAGTAGGATCTCAGAAGTAGCAATAACTTTGTAAATATGGTTCAGTACAACCTATGTACTGTTTTGATCAGGATGAAATATAGATACAGTTACCAATTTAAAAAAAAAAAAAAAAAAAAAAAAAATCTGGACAGATTCAATGATTTCTTTAATCAAAACAAAAGCTAAGGTGAAATTGAAGAAAATGGTATACCTTGTATATAGAAATTTCTATGTCCTTCCTTTTCCTTTTTTCTCCTTTCGGGATTCTCCCCTTGATCAATAGATTTTCCTCAAGTTTTCCACATAATATCTCATAATTTAGGTTTTATAACTCTATTTTTAGATATTTGAAGTTTTTTAGCCGAATCCCCACACCCGTATCTATAACTGGATCCGTATCGCCAAATCTTAAAATTTAGATCATGAAGGATCCGACCTCTAGATCCTCACCCGTGTCGGACACCCGCACCAGAGTCCGAGCAACTTAGATCAGTGGTCATTCAATTTCAACAACTCACGGTCGAAAGAGTTTAAAACTCTGTTCTTGTTAATAAAGATGTGGACTGAGGACATAGACTTACTAAAATAAAGAGGTGGGCGTAATGAATTGATACAAGATAACGGTACACATTACATAGAGAAAAAGCATAGTTTCTATTCAACAACATATTTTTCAATACCCTAGGCAGGACAAACATTTATTCACAAAACCAGCATGTTATCCATAAACACCTTTGTACATATCAGCCATGTTAGCTTCTAATTTTAGAGAAAATAATTCATTTTTTGTCTATAGATCAGTTTTGCTTTTCGTTCCTACCCATGTGGATCTAAACATGATTAACAAAACAGCAGGTGCAATTTGCAATTTGTCACATGTAGCCACTTTTTGCAGGAATGCTGTGGCTGCCTGAAGAGCAATGGTTATGTCTTATGAATGATATTACAAACTGGAAAATTTACTTATGTTATGGTTACGAGAGGATTGAAACTTCCTTCATCTCAGTCACGGCAAAAATAATTTGTTCCTTCCACTTATACATCTTCACACATCTCTGTACTGATCATGCTAATATAGGCAACCAGAAATTAATTTTTGTTCCATCCTTTCTAACTAGGCAGATTTACAATCTAATTATCATCAACAGGAATAATAAATCGTAATACACCTATTATTTTCCATAGGCCAACCAATGGGGCCATATAGTTGTATATATTCTCCAGAAAGTAAATTTTCACTACTTATTACGGGGCTACAATAGGTATCTAAACCGAGTGCTTGAAAGCATAGATACCTTAATCCCTTGCCAAAAGGCAGATAATTAATTACTTCGAGTGGAGCAAAATTTTTGTGTTTTTTTCCTTTTTCTCAAGGTAACAAATTTAATTAGAAACGAACGAAGGTGGGATTCGACCCCTAGCATCAACAACAAAATAACCACAATTTACAATAATAAACTGCATGCAAAGCAATATGTGCATTGTTAGAGCATTATTGTTATCCATCAAGTAAAATTATGAGAAGGTAAAAATCCTACCACTGTATCCAGATAAGAAGATACGTTTTTGGGTGTGAACTCCCACAATTATCACGTAGAAACTTTATTTGTCTGACAAGTAGGTAAATATACATACCAGCAATTCCAGTTCAAAAAAATACATACTTGCAAAGACACACAAGTACGCTTCCATGCATAAAGGAATAATTTAACATACAGATAGAGAAATGAATAATGCAGCTAGTAGAGAAGCATTTCAGGGGTTCCTCACCAGTGAGTCTCCTTCTGGGATCAAATGTCAACATTTTCTCAACAAGATCAATAGCAGCAGGGTTTACATGTGGAAATTTTTCGACAAATAATTGTCGACGGTAAAGAGGAAGTTGTCTGATGTACCGCTTTGCATTCTCATTCAAAAACTCCATTTCAGCCTCAGACGGGGTGCCAATCAACTGCAAGAAGTCTCTCATAAGAATAACTTAAGTATGAATAATCACATCTGAGCATGACCTTAAATATAAGAGAGTGATTCTCAGTCATTGCAGCAAGGATTATGAAATTAATTATACAAATAATGAATGCTAAATCCAGCAGTCAAATCATGTTGTCAATAATTAGAGAGGTCTCACTCAAAAACTCCATTTTGGCCTCGGAACTCGGAAGGAGCTAATCTACTGCAAATAGTTCCTTCATTAAAATAAATAAACATGAACAATAACATTTAAACGTGAAACTAATATTAGAGAGTGCTCTCGGATATTGCAGTGTTAAATCAATAATTTAAAAAATGATGATTAATCCAAAATCCGAATCATCCTGTCAAAGTGTCAATAGATGGAGAGTGGAGAGAGCGTAGCAAGGTTAACTCATTGTATCTTGTCCACATTTGGAGAAAGCACTGAACGTATCCATATCCACTCTTCGGAGAAAAACTTACACATCTGATTGTTCCTTATTCTTTTAATGCTCTAGAAAAGCAGGCTGTTCAAAGTACAAATGCTCGTTCACTCCTGCAGTACCTTCTCCTTCTGGTTTCCTAGATCTATAACATGATAGTTTTCTCTGTTTCTAGCTAGATTTGCAAATAACTGACAACAAATTATAACCACTGAAAAGGTGACGCGGAGAAAAAAGTAGAGGTATACAACATAGATAAAAGTAAATATTTTAGGGGGAAGATTGGAGACAGTTTGGTGAAAAATTTTGACAAAAAAGATACCTCCATAAGTAGACGTAGCTGGTGTACATGATCTCTACCAGGAAACAGAGGCTTTCTGTCCATCAATTCCATGAAAATGCAACCGACTGACCAAACATCAATAGCTGCAGTATAGTCAGAAGAATTTAACAAAAGCTCCGGAGGTCGGTACCATCTTGTCACAACATATTCGGTCATAAAGTCAGTTTCAGAAGTGACACGAGCTAGCCCAAAATCACATATCTTTAAATCACAATTGGCATTCAAGAGGAGATTGCTAGGCTTCAAGTCCCTATGCAAAACATTTGCAGAATGTATGTATTTCAACCCACGGAGGATCTGATACAAGAAATACTGCACCAAAAAAAAACATAAAACTAGTTATTATACAGATGAATTTGGCAGAATAATGCACCATAACATATATGTATGTATGTATGCATGTATAAAGCAACACTGAATGTTATAGAGATAGAATGATAAGAAAGAGAGACAAGAGAAGTTTTTAGAGTCCTTGTAAGAAGAATTTTGAACAGATCTAATTAGGTACTGTGTAAATATGGTTTCCAGCACAATCTTTGTGCTGATGAATATATTGATACCTTTATTTAAAATAAAATAAAAACACAGACAAGATAATCAACATATTTCTTCATTATAGAAACAGAGAGTAACCTTCTGCATTGTTCAGCATAACAGCAGATATAGCAAGTGTATGTTCTTGGACAAGGTTTTCACCAAAACCTAAAATAACCAATTTAAGATGTAGCACTTAGACTAGATAAAGCAATGAAGTGTATATTCTTGGATAACTTTTTCATCAAAAACTGAACAATAACCAATATAAGATATTAAACTTAGACCATGCATCTACAACTAATCTCCATTAGTAGGGATCTTAGCAGCTCAGTTGGTTGGCTACCTGAACTTTCACCTTGTTGGTGAGGGTTCGAATCCCCACGTTGTAATCCTCTTCCCCAAAAAAAAAAAAAAAAAAAAAACACAACTAATCTCCATTACAGAATTCTCAAATTACCAACCTCGCAAATTTTTGAAAAATAGTAATTATATTATTTATGTTGCACCAAGAAGCTGCTGTCAAAAGTATTTACAAGTCATAAACCAAAAGAGGGTACTTATTATACATGGTCAAGCATTTAACAAACACATTGTTTTTAGAGTCTTATTGTAATTTGTTCATGTTCTATTATGAAAAAGAGAGCTTAGAAATGACATGACCTTTTATACTCATTCTCTAGCCTCTCACTCTTAACCTAAACTATCATTCTCTTTAAAGATTTGTCTTTGACCCCTCTACTGTGGCTTCCCCCTCTTCTCTTCCAGCTCTATTTCCAGTCTTCCAGAGGTATCTAATGTTACATCTGGAAATAAGATATGATTTTATGTTGTTTATGCACCAGCAATGCATCACTGTTACACTTTATATCAAAATAGTACGATAAGTTTATCCTTACGAGGCAAACCTATACAAAGAATACATCATACAAGAAAAACACAATGATACAGTACATAGCATCAAAGACTAGTTGGTTTTTGATAAGAAGCATCAAAGACTAACTGTCGATGTTTTCTTTACAGAAAAATAGTATGACTTAACTCACAAGACCAAGCAACTAGAAAAGTTCAAAATAATTTAAGAACACTTTTTTGTATGATTTATATTTTCTGTAAAGGAAGAAAACTTACTTTTATAAAGTTTGGCTAGACTAGCAGGAGATAAGACTAGCATAGGTTTTCACTTAATACATATTTTTCCGGTGCACCCTGTTGGTGAATTAAATTTTCTAAATGTTTTTAAAAATTCTTTTTAAACTATCCATAGGGGGTAAGGGGGAACACGGAAGGGGATTACAAGGTGGGGAATAGAACCCTCACCAACAACGTGAAAGTCCAGGTAGCCAACCAACTGGATTAGTAAGATTCCCTGTTGGTGAATTCATAAATGATATTTGACTTGTCAAGAAAACAAAAAGAATATCCCAAAATGAGCACTTCCAAATTTTCTTTTGTCCACTACTATCCAATATGATCTATGTACTTATCCAAGTAAGTTAAAAAATGAGCATACTGCCCATGAAAAGAGAAGGAAGAAAGATACAAACAGCATACTGCTGTAATTAGATTGTCTGTGGTTGACCATTGCTACCAATTTTCACTTGATATGTCTAAATGGACATCGTAGATTTGCAGTCACTAATGCTCACGCAGTCACCCTAATATGACAACGAAAAGACCTAAACATTTCAAGTTTTTCTAGCTTTAGAAGGGTACTGCTTTTCCAAAAATAAAGATGATAATGTGATCCATGTCCTTATCCAAATAAGAGGAAAACGAGCATACTACCATTCAAAAGAAAAAGAAAAAAAATTATGAACAGCATATTGATGAAAACAAATTGTCTATTATTGAACATTAGTACCACTTTCCACTCGAAATAAGTTCTTTGATCAGGTAAATATTTTCATTAATCACAAGGCCAAACTCGGCCGTATACATAGTATACCAAAAAGTAAAGAACCTACAAAAATATATGGTTCTCTAAAAAAGACACCCAATCCTCTATACAATCCGGAACTACATGGTTGCACCCAAAATAAATAAGGGATCTAAGACTACTCCTCAACTATCAAAAACTCAATTCTGCCCCTTCAAAACCGCATGTTTCTCTCTCCAAATGATCCATGTCACTGCCATAGGAACATGTAACGACCCATTTGGTCGTTTAGCACTTTTAGGCCTAATATTCCTAAAACACCCTTTTCGTGGTCTAATCTTGCTGTCTATAGTCTGCGATAACGGGTGATTCGGTTATTTAATTGACGAGTTTTAGTCCTCATTTGACATTCGAGGACGAATGTTCTAAAGGAGGGGAGAATGTTAGACCCCGTATTTTATACGTCGAGTTATTCGCGAAAGAATCAACGTGAGATAGAAACTTCGGATTTTAATTTCTAAACTAGAACTAATCGGTTACAAATTTTACTTAGTACAAGAATGTTGTTGGAAATTAGGAACTACTTAATTGTGGTGTTAAGTTAAAATTAGTGGCAACAATGAGCCAATATGAACATTAACATGCCATGTCCAAAAGATGACTCAAAGTCATCTTAAATAAGACTATTATGGGAGACATACAAATATACATTTAAATGTGATTCATCCACTACACTTTCATTATATTGTGGACAAATAAATTGGAAGAAATATACATGTATATTCGAAGGAGCTGAAATTTGGAGGAGGAAAAGGTTAGTCATGCAATTGAATATTGAAGCATGCATTACTTTATAAAAGTATACATTATTTTAGGAAGACATAACATGGTGGAGGGATCATTTCACATTAAATATGGATCATTCATCTTGGAATGATTACAGGGACAAAGGGTAGTGTGTGAATCATTCACCACACATGATATTGTCTTGTAAACAATTGAAAAGAAAGAAGAAAGGAAACAAAGGTGAAAAATCAGCCAACACACTTAGCCGAAAGTTGAAGAGAAAAAAAAATTAGAAAATTTTAAGTGTAAAGTTAATGGAATGAATCATGCCATAAGTGGAGCATGTGACCAACTTGGAGGCATCAAAGTTGAACCAAATAATGACCAAGATCAATCAGCCATTCCAACACCAATGTTCATGATTTTATACAATTCATTTCAACTATAACCTCATGGTTATTATCATGTTCCAACATCAACACACCTTATTTCATGCATACAACTTATATTCACACATCTACATCACTGCCTTTAATACATGAAAAGAAAAAGATCTTACCTTGAAGCCTAGAGAGAGAGATGGAAATTTCTTGTTGCTCCAAAGACTATCTTCACGTTTTAGGGGGTTGAAACACCTTGAAAATAATTTTTGGATCAAGACTCAAAGCGAGCCCTAACTCTAGAGGTTTTCTTTCTTTGTATTGAAATACGATGGGATTTCTTAGTCATTATTTGGTTCACATTCTCCCAAGTTGGTCACATGCTCCAGGCATGATTCATTCCATTAACTTCTAATTTTTTTTCGAATGTGTTGGGCTGATTTTTCACCTTTGTTTCCTTTCTTCTTTCTTTTTCAATTGTTTACAAGACAATACAATGGGCGGTGAATGATAAACTACCCTTTGTCCCTTGTAATCATAAATAATGATCCATATTTAATGTGAAATGACCCTCCACCATGTTATGTCTTCCTAAAATAATGTATACTTTTATAAAGTAATGCGGTGCTTCAATATTCAATTGCATGACTAACCTTTTCCTCCTCCAAATTTCAGCTCCTTGGCGATATAGATATTTCCGACCACTTTGAAAAGAAAGTGTAGTGTTTTAGGAATGTATATTTGTAGTCTCCCATAATAGTCTTATTTAAGATGACTTTGAATCTTTTGACCAAATGGGTCATTGTTACCACTAATTTTAACTTAACACCACAATTAAGTAGTTCCTAATTTCCAAAACATTCTTGTACTAAGCTCGTCTATCTCGTTGATTCTTTTCGCGAATAACTCGACGATAAAATACGAACATTCTCCCTCCTTTAGAACATTCGTCACTCGAATGTCGGCAGGACTAAAACTAAAGAATCTTTATCGCGATAGGACAATGCGGGGTGTTTTAAACCTAAAAGTGCTAAACGCCAAATGGGTCGTTATAAACATTTCTCTCTCGCCTTACTAGCAATGCGGGGAACCTCACGGGAATGCATCATAAACATTTCTCTCTCGCCTTACTAATGGAACTCCTAGATAAAAGACCTAATTTTCATATTTCCAAATTCAAATTTTCCCCCATCCTCGGTTTTCGAATACAAACCTTTTTTTGTCGAAATGTTCTAATCTATATAACCAAACCTATGAACGTTATCGATAGGCCTACAATTTTCCTTAGAACCACACCAACCTTAGAATAAGACGCAAACCTTGCCCACTCGAACCGGTAAAGTATTTTGATTTCACTAACCCTTTTCACCATTCTTAAATTTTCTTCGTACCACGACTTCTTAGGAATACATGAAGACCAACCGAAACCACAACATACTTTGCAGTGAAAGACTCCTTTAGCACTAGCGGAGCAACCTTAAGCGATCCCAACAAACCGATCCACTCATAATCGACCTTGCTAATTCTAAGTCTTACTTACACCTCCAATCACAATGCGAAGCATACCATCAATACGCACGAGCCAAGTTCGTAGGACACCATCCGATCACCCTATAACCTCTTTGCGACCATAGTACCTTAAATCACTACCAAGTACTAACGTAACCCATTAATTAAATCATACTTTAACTCAACGGAATCCACAAACCCGCTTTTCATGGATAAACCCCAATTTCTACTTTAGAAATTCCGGATTAAAGTTTAAACTAAGGAATTGAATCAAGGGAAATACCTATATTATGGTTTAGACCTTACTCTATCAAGGAACTTGGAGAACGCCTTTGAATTCTCCTAAGTCCACGCTTTCAATATTATGAGAAACCCCAAAGCAACATTAATAACAAAAATGCCCAGCTGTTCTGCCTCGTTTCTCGTGCCAACTGATCCCAAAACTCGCTTTTGATGCTTCCAATGGATTCCTTGTGAAATTTCACTCAAGTTAGGCTTTTGAATCACTCAGTTTGACCTTATAATGAATGAGATATGGTGGTTTAAAGTTTTTGGAAAGACTGCAGATTTTTAATACGAATTTCAGTAGCAATTTCGCAACTTTTAAGCAAAATTACACCAGAAAAACTAGCAGTGAATTCCTTTAGTAAAATTGTCATATCTCCTCATACGATGGCGAAACGCGAGGAGACTTGTTGCTACGGCCTAGAAATTACGATACGGATCTAACGGTTCAATCGAAACACAAAACAAAGGTTGTTTGCTCATTATGGTACCCTTTTGCTCAAAACGACGTCGGGACAAAAAAAACAAACATCATACAACCGAATACGTCAGAAACTCATCGGAATCAAATCAAAGTTTGTGGACAAGTCCAAAATCATCATACGAACACTGCTCGAACTCTCGAAAACATCCAAACGGGATCATTTTGATCCGTTTTTATCAAGGTGAACTCAAATTTCTTGACTTAACCGGTTCTCGACCAAAGTGACTCAAATCACGCCGAACCTCTTCGGAACCAAACCAACGACTCGACTAAGTCATAAATCACATTCTAGACTTAAAAGAACTATCAGAATTCAATTTCGGCCACGTTTACTCAAAAGTCAACTTTCGCTCAACTTAGAACTTCAAAATTTCAAAACTTATATTTTCTTCTCTGATTCTCCGATCTCCTCGGGAATGACACCACCAATCCCCATAAGCCATAAACATCAATATTAACAGAATCAATAAATTTTGAATCCGAGTCTTATTTCGTTCCGTGACCATCTTTTCACCATAAAGAGGCATATTTAATGCTAAAACCATTTTAATTATCAAAAGCTAACCAAACGAACTCTAAAATTAGCTCCATCAATTTCTACAGGTCATAAATAATATTTCAAATCTAACAAAATCTTCAAATCGCCAATCAGAACACGTTTCCCCAAAATAAATAATTTATTCAAATAATTGAATTCCAAAATTTTCATAATGAAACCTTCTCTCAAAGTGGATCAAATGATATCCGTTGACTTCAATTTTTGCAAGCGAGTCAAAATAAATACTACGGAGCTTCTAGAATGGACGATACGTCAAAAAGATAATCGATTTTCAAACGACCGCTCGTCGCTCAAACCTCGTTAATATTCTCATATTCTTTCGTCGAAGTACCTTGCCAAAAATCCTTAATGGAAATAATTCCCTTTCTCCTTAGTTCATAAGTTCACTAACGTGATCACCGATATCTAAAAGTATTTCACCATTAGTACTAGTCACACCATCATCATTCGTTACCGTAAATAATTCCATTGACCCGTACCTTATTCAATAGTCCTCGAAAAGGGTGCTCACATAATGAATAACCAACCATTACTTAACTATACCGAACCGTACACATCTAACTAACCGTGTATATATATATATTATATATATTTTTTTTTTACGCCTTTGTCACGTCATCACAATAACACTCTTACCAAAATACCATAAGAACTCTTTTTGCTATACGCTTCCCAAACCGATCATATCATCGAACAAATCGCTCTTATTAAGCCATAAATGCATTTTTTTCTTTTTGAGAAAACCCAATACTATAAATATGGAGGTCCCCATGACCACATGAATCACCAAACTCCCGTCTCTTGACCAACCTCACAATAACGAGCCTAATCACGACTCCGCACACATTCATTCAACCTCAAGTCATAGCTAGAAACCGAACTTAGTCATGCATCTGAGAGATAGGACAACACGGCTCGTATTTTACCACATCATGTCGGTTCAAACAACCGTTCGCACAAGAATTTAAACGAGCTCTCATCATAACATGGGAAGAAGGTAAAACATAGAAGTTCGACATTCTCAAGTTACTTGGGATCGACTAGATACCTTAATTTGAATGAAGTAGCACGAAATAATGAAAGAATGCGAATTTTCCTAGATGTCCCATAGCCTCCCTTATAAGTGTGGCGCGCGACACACCCAACTTAGGACTCTACAGACATTGCTCTTGTACTTATAGGCCACCTAAGCTCGTACAAACTTGTCACGACCCGAATCATGGATCGATGTTCGGCACTTGCAAAATCTAACCTCCCACTGGTGGGCGAACCATCGTTATTTAATTTTACATTGCGAGACAATTTGATACAACATGCGGAATAAATACTTTTATTATAAGAAATGTCACAAATCTAATCTAGACTTGTATTAAAACAAGAAAGAATGAAGTTAAGAATTTGAATAGAAAGTTAATCAGTTAGTATAGAATATCGTTATAAATAGAGAACAATCTTAAGGAGAGACTGCGGGTTGCAATATCTCAAATAGCTCGCTGAAATCGCCTTTGAGTATGTATATCTCTGGCTTAGGTTTTCTTTCTTTGTGTTGTGTAGTTGAAATGAATTGAAGATGGACAAAAAGATGGTCATTATTTGGTTCACTTTGATGCCTCTCGAAGTTGGTCACATGTTCTACTTATGGCATGATTCATTCCCACGGACTTTACACTTAAAATTTTCTAATTTTTTTTCTCTGTTCAACTTTCGGCTAAGTGTGTTACATGATTTTTCACCTTTGTTTCCTTTCTTCTTTCTTTTCAATTGTTTACAAGACAATATCATGTGTGTGGTGAATGATTCACACTACTTTTATTGTTGTAATCATTCCAAGATGAATGATCCATATTTAATGTGAAATGATCCTCCAAAATTAAGTTATGTCTTCCTAAAATAATGTATGAACATTAACATGCCATGTCGAAAAGATGACTCAAAGTCATCTTAAATAAGACTATTATGGGAGACATACAAATATACATTTAAATGTGAATTAATTACGTTTTCATTATATTGTGGACAAATAAATTGGAAGAAATATACATGTATATTATTTATACACATAAGAAATATATAAGGAGGAAAAGGTTAACTTTGCGAGTAATATTGAAGCACCCTAAGTTACTTTATAAAAGTATACATTATTTTAGGAAGACATAACATGGTGGAGGGATCATTTCACATTAAATATGGATCATTCATCTTGGAATGATTACAATATAATGTAAGGGTGTGTGAATCATTTACAATGATATTTGTATGTCTCCCAATTGAAAAGAAAGAAGAAAGGAAACAAAGGTGAAAAATCTTTTGACAACACACTTAATGTTCATATTGAAGAGAAAAAAAAATTAGAAAATTTTAAGTGTAAAGTTAATGGAATGACTCATGCCATAAGTGGAGCATGTGACCAACTTGTAGGCATCAAATTGAACCAAATAATGACGAAGGAATCAGCCATTACATTCATTTCAACTTCACAACAAAGAAAGAAAACCTAGAGAGGGAAAGAGGAAGCTTTCTGCCAAGGGCTGATTTTTGAGCCCTTTGAGTCTTGATCCAAAATTATTTTCCAAGGTGTTTCAACCCTTTAGAAGGTCCCTAAAAACGTGAAGATAGTCTTTGGAGCAACAAGAACCATTTCCATCTCAAGTCACCAACTGTAGCCACAGTAGAGAGTCAAGTTGTCAAGTTAAGATCTAACTTTCTTTTTCATGTATTAAGGGTGATGTAGATGTGCGAATATAAGTTGTATGCATGAAATAAGGTGTGTTGATGTTGGAAGTAATAATAACCATGAGGTTATATGTGTTGATTTTGAAGTATGATTGTACTTGACGAACATGAATCGTACGTACAAAATCAGCGAAAGTGGTGTTGGAATGTTGTTGTGGCGTAGGACTCGTTTGGTGGAATTAAAGGACTGATTTTCTTTAATAAATATGGTTGTTACTATCATAGATCTCGAAGGTAAAAAGAATGAAAGAATTGAAGGTTAAAGGTGAAGTTAAGTGTTAGTATGAAAATAAAGTGAATCTATGATTTTATGTGAGTGATGTTGAAGCACGGTGTAGCCGTATGTGGATGTTTGTGAGGAAGTTAGTGAGCTCGTTTTTACTTGATATTTTGATTGTTATTATCATGAATTTTATGATGGAAATGAAGGTGTTTAATGATTGGGTTGAAACCTAAAGTCGTTTGAGAATTGTTGTAAGATTATAGAAATGACGATATAGCGTAGTTGCGTATGAATTGATGTTGTACTTGTCTTGTGGATAGCTGGTCATAACTGACTGAAATTATATGAAAAGAAGACATGAAATGATGTATAAAAAAATCGCATGTGGTTGGCTTAGTAATATTTAAGTAAACGTTTACAAGAATTCCGAACATCGTTATGTTGTCGGTTAGAGAATTTGTTTTGGATGTGTTGGTTAAAGCACTGTTTGGACTTGTGTTTTCATAAAGTTGAAAGAATAATTATAAGTTAAGAACATACATCATATTGTATGTTGGATGAAATCGTTATAAGTTGTTACATGCAAACGTTAAACAAACTAATAAAAGTAACTTGAGAATGTCGAAGCCGTATGTGAATCGTTATTGCATGTTATGAATGTGGGTTGTTTAGAATATTGTGTGGAGTCGTCCGGATTGGTATTGAACGCATAATTATTGATGTTGGATTGGTTGTATGTTTTTGGTTTAGATACAAGAGAAAACGTCGCCTAACATCTAGAAAGGAGTTACTAACGTTAGAATACGTTCGAATCTCCCTTCGTAGCTTAACCATAGTTGTTGGCGTCTTAATATAGGTTGAAGTATTATTGGGTAGCGATACACATATTGTGTGACGAATAAGCGCTAAAGACCTTGTCCGACCGGAAGCAACGGAAAAGAAAAACTTTAGCGTGAAAGTTCATGACACATTCACCTGTTGATGAGGTAGGTTACGGTTTTACTTTATGTCTGAACTCACATAGGTTAGCAAAACGTATGTAAATAATGGGGGGGGGGGGGGGGGGGATGAAAGCATGATAGGTTTTCATGCGTAGATTGTGGAGGTAAATTCCGTCTAGGTTGATATTGTCGGTATTCATGGGCTTGTCGCCCGTTATTGTGATCTTGTTACGGATCGTCATTATTCGCGATATTGTTGTATTTTGTCAACTGTATTGTGATTTCATGTACTTGATATAATTTCTCTCTTGTTATCTCGGCTGGTCATATGGAAGAGGAAGGTTATTCTTGAGACGAATATTATTACCACTTTAGTATGAATCTATGGAACCTATAATGCGGTGATTATTGAGGTTGATTTCATGCGAGGCGCATCCCATATTCTATGTGCTATTTGATGTAATTATCACCTAGTTGTATCTTTATCACATACTAGCTCACTCACCTTATGAAAGGGAAGGGTAATATTGATTATTGAGCCATGGACAATAATATGACTTGTACTTGTTTATTGCATATTGGTGATATAGTTGAGACTGATATCATGCATGACATGCTTCCATATTACTTTTATGTTTTCCTAATGGTGAGGAGAGTGATTGAGAGACTCTCACGGGTCTTTCTTAGGAGATTGAGAGTGACGGAGAGACTCGAGGTCTTCTGCTAGGAGATTGAGAGTGACGAGAGACTCAGGGTCTTTCTGGGAGATTGAGAGTGACGTAGAGACTCCGAGGTCTTTCTTGGGAGGTGAGAGCGAATGATAGCCTCAGGGTTTACACGAGAGAGCACGAAGTGGTACATGGACTTCGGGTCCCCCATGGGTCATGACTATGAGGCATTGCCATAGCAAATGTGTGTACGAGTGGAGCGTGAGAGGTGACTCTTGCATTGCATAACATTTACATAGCACGACATTGCATTGCATAGCACTCCATTTTGAATTGTATTCATGTCATTGCATGGCACATTCTACGATTGATTTTAATTTGTGAATTATTGAGTTGTTGTTGTAAGTAATTATTTTAAAGACTTATGGACTCGAGGTTTGGAGATTTTCCCTAGGCTTATAACTGAGATTTAGAGATCCCTTGTGATTATCGTCACGACTAGACTTTCATATGTGCTATGTGGGGTGTGTTTGATTACTTATCCGCTTACTTGTTAGTTGCTTCTTGTTTATATGCGTGAACTAACCATTGTCGGCTTTATATACCTACGAGCCTTGTGTTGTGCTCATACTACTTTTGCTACACTTTTCCGGAGTGTAGAGTTATTTTCGAGTGTGATGTTCGGAGTCTCGCAGCCCAGTTTCGAGCATTAAATCAAAGACGTTTGGGGTGAGCTATTGCATATTCTGAGTCTCTCCTTAGATTTATTGTTCTCTATCCTTAAACAACGAAGTCGATCCGTTTAGTCCGTTATCTATTCAAATTGTAAACTTCTTAGAAGCTTTTGTATGAGTCTAGACCGGATTTTGGGAATTTCTTATAATAAAGTATTTATTCCGCGTATGTTGTATCAAATTAAGGTAGTTATACGAAGGGTTTCGCCCGCACGAGGAGGGTTAGTGTGGGTGCCTCGTGATCCGTGATTTGGGTCGTGACGGAACAAAATTCCATGCTGCGTTTCTCCTTGCTTAACTTCTAGGTTTTCAGCCAAAATATGGGTCTTTCCTGAGATCTCGGCATTGCCCAGACATACCAAACCGGCCTAAACACGCCCCGCTTGATCTTGTGCCACAGCTGATGTAGAAGAAGATGATCTGTCTTCGCCCGCCTCGCCCCTAAATAACACCCCCGTGCAAACAACTTTTTTTTT